>NW_005871072.1:9905841-9967528 GCF_000147115.1 Myotis lucifugus
TATATATAATGTTTAAACATGCCTATGTATATGCATGTTTATGAGTATGTATACTTTCAAAATTAGTATGTTACTTTAAATTGGTGCTTGTTTAACTCAACCTTGTATAAGAAACATATTTAACTATTATTAAGTGCTTTTCAAAAACATGGTATTTAATGTCTGGAGAATATTCATCTTATGGATAAGCCACATTTTACTTATTATTTCAGTATTTTTCTTTAAATAATAATTTAATATTTTCTTGCATATAAATCACTGTCCACATCTCTGAAACTTTCCTCATGATAGAGTCCTCAAAGTGAAGAGACTAAATCTTAAATGTTCTCACCACACACAAAAAAATAATAATTACGTGACATAATGGAGGCATTAGCTCCATTATGGAGCTATGGTGGTAATTATATTGTAATATATGTGTTATCAAATTAACACGTTGTACACTTTAACCTGACACATGTTACATGTCATTTATATATCAGTAAAAAAATAAAAGTGTGAACTTGTTAAATTTATTCAGTCATTTTGCCTGATTGCTTTCCAGAAAGGTTGTAGGTAACTAAACAAAAGCATACAAGGATAACTATCCTATTATACTATTAACAGCATTAAATACTACTCCTGGAAACAAAGTCTTTGATGATAAAAACTTTGATGACATTCTATTAATGAGAAATGAACATCCTCATATTTTGTTAACATGTGTAAAATTTGCTACAAACTGTATGGAGGGAAATTTGGAAATTTCTGCTAATATTAAAATCATGTATCTTTGGATAGCAATTTAATTCATTTATAGGAATTATTTCTCTAGATATATTCAAGCTTGTTCTCAAAGTTATGTGTACAGAAATATTTAGGGCCATTTTTTTTTGTAACAGCAAAAGGTTGTAACCGACCCAACTATCCATCTAAAAGAAGTTGGCTATATAAATATGGTACAGCCAAACAGACTACTGGATCAATTAGAGCACCGTGTTTTGAAAATAGTAGAAATCTAGCTCAGAGTGGCCTACACTATAAGAAAACACATTGATAACTTGAAAGTCCCGAGGTAAAGTGGACACCAGGGTGGCTTTAACTCCTTGACTCCTATCCCATGGCCCGGTTTCTCTGCTCTTCTTCCCACAGCATCTGTTACAGCGCAGAGCTGGTTCCACTTGTAATTGCAAGATGCCATGTGCTTCTTCATCCCATGGAGAGAGGGAGAGTCCCCTTGAATCATTAATAAACATAGGTTTCATTTTTATTGGACCAAACCAAATTACATTTCATTAAGTTTTATTTCTTATTGCTCAACATGGAAACATTTAAGTAATGTTTAAGGGCAAAATTTTTGGCCTAAATAATTTAAAACAAGCCAGGCTAATGTTCATGTGCTACAACAACAGAAATATCTCTTTAGATACACAAAAGCTCAGGAATAACATCTATTTGCTTTTCCTTGAAAATTTACTTTAAGATATATTACAGTCAACCAAAAAATTTTTCACAATTAAACTTTTAATATCAAGGTAGTATTATAAAAATGAAGTAATGTTATTTATTGAAACTACATAAACAGAGATTTAAAATAACACATTCACAGGATCTGGGAATTAGGATGTTGACACCTTGTGGGGAGGTATTATTCAGTCTAGCACATCATGTTTCATTTATTCTGGTACTTTGTGTTCCAGGGGAGTGCTGAAGTTATTGTTTTTATTTTATTATATCTGTGGTTACTTTTTTAAACTTTAAAATTTACCTTCTATCTCTTATTTTTTAAGACCTTTGAAAGAATATGATAGTGGTGAATTTAGCTGGTAAGTTGAATTATTGACCCCAATTCTCTCTTTCTGTGTCCAAACTCTTTGCTATAGAACTTTGCAGTCCCTGACACCCACAGGCAGTGCACTTCCCAGCTCTTGTCTTTGGCCTTGGTCAGTTGGCTTGCTCTCCAGCCTCATTTCGTAACTCCTCACTCGTGCTGGTCCAGTGACCACATACACTAGGCCTTCACACAAATCATTCCCTTAGCCTTGAAATTTAACTCCCCTCTCTATCTTGGGTACATTCTCTTCATCCTCCAGGTCACTTTGTCAGGGAGGCCTTCTTCGATTCCTGCACAAAGCTTTACTTCTTAGCAGCCATTCTCTGCAATTCAGTCTCATTAAACCAATTTCTGAGACATAAGATTTCTATATTCAACTGTTCTTGTGAACATAATCCATTGGACAAATATGTATTGTTCACCTACTAAGTACTGTGCTTGAGAGTGCTCTCATTTCAAGAAAAATGTTCCATCTCCCCAAACAGCCCCTGATGACTGAGGTGGTAGAACCTGCGCAGGAGCGTGGAAGGTGCAGCTCTGTGTTTCAGCCGCGCACACATGTACTCACACATCCGGAGCATATTCCTATAGTTCCTCCTCTCAGGATGGTACGAAGCTCATAGCAATGACTCTGCAGCTTAATTTAATGACTTTAAGTTCTTATACATGTAAGCGTTTTTTTTGGTCATGGTTTATTTACTTTACAGTTTGTAGACTCTGACAACTGCTGAAGATATGCCTGGGTAGATGGTGATGGTCTTGACAGGAGACAGCTTGTTAGCAGCACAGACAACTGTGATGTTCTTAAAGTATCTGACACATAAATTAAATCAAGATACGTTCTTCACCATTTGTATAAAATCTTGTCTTCAGAAAGCACATTTGGTGCTGAAAGCCCCTTGGAGAACACTTTGCAGTGTACCAAGACTGACTGATGAGCCCAACAGCCAGTGCTCGTTGGCAAGAGCTGCACCTCATTTCTCAGCCTGCCAGGCAGTAGGCGATGGCCTGGGTGATAGCTGACACCATGGAGCGGTTGTGAGATTTCATTTACTTGTAACATGAGGCTGCAGAGCTTCTCATTTTGGATGTGAAAGGCACTGTTTCTAACTGTCCTGTGGGAAAGGAAGGATTCTTCAAATTGTTACCTAATTCTACTTTCAGACTCTTTAAATTCTACTGATTCAGTGGATCAGTTTCTTTGGCTGACACTAGGGATGTTGTGTGCACAGGTGTAGACTAACAACCCCTCCTCTCCAATCCTGGTAGAGAGGAGAGTGGAGACGATATCTTTGATAGTTGAATTTCTGGAGAACATTCTTCCCAGAACTGTAACATCCTCCAAATTTCCCTCCATTGTGATCCTATTCGTTGAGACATATCTTTTTCCCCCTTATCAAGACAAGTGAGGAGATACAGCATGATTATATGGATGTTTGATCACCGATATTTCTGGAAATCACTCTCTTTTTGTGACATTGTACCAGTTACTTCTTTCCTGGCCATAAGAAGCTTGTGATTTTTGTTGTGTTAAGCTGACACCTTTCTTGTCCTCAGATGTGCTATAGCAATAGTGCTTTTTCTCAAAGGTAACATAACACTTGACTGAAGTTCTATGAAGAGAGGCACTGTCTGTTTTGCTCATTGCTGTATCCTTAGCCGACCATGTACTCCTTCAACCATGGCAGGTCTTCAGTAATGAATGAGAGAATGGTCTTTTTGGCATCCTCCCAATGTCTTCTCAGTGCCTATTTCTGATTCCTGCCTACTCTCTAATGTTTTATCTCATGTGAAGTGGAAGTGGAAAGAATAGGTTATGTGCAAGTGCCAGCAAGTCCTTGCATTAGGGTTTCTGACATTTTTCTGAAACTACTCTTTGTCCTGAAAGTGCTCAGGCACTAATAAATTTGACATTTTATTTTTTACCTTTACCCAACTTTTTCCATTTTTGTCTGTATTTTACAAACATTTACATTTTTGTTATTAGAATTCCAGTTTGAAATAAATTGAACAAAAATGTGGAAATTTGATGGCTCATATAATCCATGGGTCCAGTTGGACTCAGGGACAATGGAACCAGGATTGAAATGCTGCCAAGACCCTCTCTGTGCCTAAGGTCTCCCCATTCTACGTACCCATTTTGAAAAGTAGAACCTTGGCATCCTTGGGGCCTCTCCGAAGTCCCTGAGTCTATGGCGAGAACCAGTGGGGAGGAATGGTCTCCAGCCAAAAATTTGAAGTAGGCCAGCTTTACCTCCAATGATCCTGGAGCGTCAATGTCTAATCAACTCCTTTCCCTTTTTTGTCCAGAGCCTGTGTGATTGCCATCATGTATCTGTTAAAACTTATTCTTAACAAAGACTCTGATATCAGTCATTTATCTTTCATGGTGACCTTATTTCTGCTTTTATTCCATCTCTTATCCTGTGCAAATTCTTTTGGATAAAGACTTATTTCCTGTGAAGAATTCTGTGAAAATTCATTCATTCATTCATTCATCCATCCATTTGTGTTTTTGTTCACTTCCCCTACAAGTTTATCAAACACTTTGGTATGCTTAGTCCTGAGAACACGGTGGGGAATACATTTGACTGCCTGTTCACAGGGAGCTTGCAGAGTGATGTCATTGCCTCTCTGGCCAGCTGTGGATTTGGGTTGGACCAAGGAGTTCTTCCTGAGATACCCATTCATCGATCTGGACTATACTAAGTTCCCATGGTAGCATGTTTCTGAGGAACATATGCCCCTTCTTGGAAGAACATTTGAGTCTGAAGACTGCAGAGGTTCTAGCCGACATTTCAGGTAACCCTGGCAGAAAATTACACCTTCCTTTCCACACAAGGAAGGAATGTTAATTTCCTATATAAACAGTATTCTATCTACAGTTGATGGACAGTTCCTTTTCTCAGTAGACATGCCTTTGGCGCCTCAAAATAATAGGTTTGAAAATCCTGAAATATCTCCCTTTTTTCCTGAATGTGAAATTTGAAGGGGAATATTTTGATGTGATTTCCTGCACTAAATGGCACCTGAACATTTGCAGACACAATGTAATGAGAGTATTTCTTGATGCTTATGGGATATGGGTTGTCCAGAACTAGGGTGATTCAATGTGTGTGTGTGGGAGGGAAATCAATAAAAAATATGAGTGAAAATGCATAATGAACAAAGTTGTTAACAAAGTTTTTTTTTTCTTCTCAATGCAGAATTAAACATCACAAAAGAACATGGCTTTTGCTCTGAAGTTGTAAAACCACATGTGATGGCAAGGACAGTTTTCAAAATCTAAACAGACTGTCAGCAGGGTAGGCCAGACTCTTCCTCTCTTAAGTGAATTAGACTTGTGCTAATGCTCAATGTTTTTGTTTGCAATTTGTTTTTAAACATAATTTGGGGCTCAGTAAAGGAAGTGCAATAGCTATAACCATTCAATTATTTGAAGATTCTGAATGGTATTAGATTATGTAAGCATGCAATTAAAATTACTTGGGGGACATTTTTTAAATTATAAAAGTAATGCATATTTATCGTTATAAATCTTGAAAATACAGATAAGCAAAGAGTGCATCGCAGCTATTAATATTTTGCCATATAGATTTTAGCCTTTTTTTCTTTATTTACTTGTATGCATTTATCTTAATTATATAAGGAATTCAAATTAAATTCCAGTTATAAAATATAGCAAAAAGATACAGTGCAAAAGAAGAAAGTACTTCTTTACTCAGATAATCACTGCCAAGAAGTTTGTTGTCAAGCTCCACTTTTTTCTATGCACATATATTTACTCAAAATGGGATTCTATTGTACATTCTGCTTTAGGAGCTACTGTTTGTCTAATCATATATTAATTTTATAAAATGTACTTTTACATATTCATCTTACATTTTTTATGGATTGAACTCAGTGATTTAATCCCTTACTAATCCCTTACTAATATTAGGGTGTTTTAATGCTATGATCACCCTAATAGATAAGTATTTGTTATGAAACCATAATTAGCTCCTTAGGATAAGTTTCTGGAGGAGGAATGTTGGATGAAATATTTTCTGAACTTTTCAGGTTTCTCTTGAGATGAAAAGAAAAAAAAAATGTCCTCCAGGGGAGTTTTACAAATTCAGATTTCTAACAGCAGAGTATGAAAAAGCTTTTTTCCCTTATTGTTTTCAATGCTGGGTATTATATTTTTAATCTTCTCTAATCGGATTCTAAGAATGTCCTTTTATTGTCATTTATATTTCTTTACTAGAGGCCCGATGCACGAAATTCGTGCAAGAGTAGGCCTTCCTTCCCCCAGCTGCCAGCACCAGCTTCCCTCTGGCACCTGGGACCCAGGCTTCCCTCGCAGCCCTGGCTTTGTCCTTCAGGATGTCAGATCTAATTAGCATATTACGCTTTTATTATTATAGATTGCTAGTAGGATGGGAATATGCAACTTTAATAGGATAGAAGAAACGGTAAGGTGAATGTATTTTAGGATGGCATTCAGGGCTCATCTGGGTAATCTGGATCAAGGTGACTCATAGTGGGAAAGTTGCCGTAAAATGAAGTGGGGTGTATGGCAACAACTGACTCAGAGGTCTTTTGCCAACATTTTGAGTTCAGCTTTATTTCCCATAAGAAGTGGCAAGAGAATGAGATGTGCTGGGAGCAAAGATGGAAGCAATGAAAGCCCTTTGGGGCCACGTTTTATTTTTCTGTGGGAGAGTTTCTTGGCCTTGGGTTCTCTGGTGTCTCTACCTTTGTCTTTCCATCAGATCTGAAAGTGAGATGATATTTTCTAATGCTTTTCTTCTTTCTATTAAAGTTATTGACACCAAACCATTTTGGAGTCCCAGTGTATGCACTTGGACTTCATTTTCAATAAGTGTCCTCTCTCCTCTGCCTAAACGCAGTAGTTCTCAACCCTGGATTACACATTGGATGACGTGTGGAGCTGTCACAGCAATTCATACTTCCCTACCTTATCTATCTCCTCAGACCGATTAAATTAGAATCTTGGACAGTGGGACCAGGGCATGGTGGTATTTTATCAAAAGCTCCAGACATGACACTGGTGTGCATCCAAGGTAGAGAACTACTGGGCTAATCTATGTCCACCCTTCAGTTATCACAGGAACCACTGCTCTTCACACCTTCCCCTTCCCTGTATATACATATCATTTCCTCATCAAGCTTTAGCTTGGATTTTATTGAGAAGAATCAGAACAATATTATGGGTGAACAATATACAGATTTAATACATATGCACAGGTAAACCTAATTGTGATAACTATCATTAGAATGCCTTCCTGTTTAATCAGCAGTCTCTCCTGCAAGGGACAGTTCAGCATGTTGTACGTACTAGTATGTGGTTAATTTCATATATGTGTTGGCACCAGCAAATAAATCATCCCCTTAGCTTCAAGGATATGAGTCTAGAGGTTCAGCCAGGGGACTAGGAATGGATATTGGTGTTTGGAAGCCCACAAGCCTGAAGAAACTGTCCTTTTTACAGCCATGACCTGATCTCTGGCCACAATCCCAAATCTATCTCCTTTGTTTTCTTGCTGACACCTTGGCTATAGAAATCACCCATCATGTGGGCTAGCCTGATGCATCTTTCCCACTATAGCTTTATATCATTCTATCTTCATGTTTGCTCTGAGGCAAGACTTTGTAGTTTCCCTTTAGTCTCTTAGCCCGATCAAAAGATCACAATGTTTATCTTTCCCCCAGGTTCTGAGGAACCAGAGGAAAGAATAGCTCCAAGCCAAACAAGGAAGCCTGCTCCCGTAGTAACAATAGCCTCATTTTTCTAAGGTCTTCTCCAGTCCTCTCTTTGGAAAATGTCCCCATTCTCTAAGACAGTGGGCAAGAAACAGAAGTATATATTTGACATGCGAAGACTGTGCTTAGTATTCAAATAGTGCTATCTGAGCAGGAAAGGTTTTCTCAGCACTTTTAAATCCAAGAACTTTTTTCTATTTAATACTGGTGGCCCTGCTTCTACAGCTGCTGCAGGAAATGGAAATACAGTGTAAAGAAAATAAAATAGTGAACGAAGATCTACAGGCACTCTAGAGACTTTAGCAAGTCACATCTCTGTGAGCTTTAATGTCCTCATCTGTAGAGTCCATAATAATACCTGCCCTGCTGGTTTCAAGGGTTGTTACAAGTGAGATGATTTATAGGAGGACATGATTTGAAAACTGTGAAGGAGTAACCACTTTTTTATTGATGTTTAATTTATAAACAATAAAATGTGCAAAATTCAATACGTTTTGGACAAATATTTACACCAGTAGAACCAATACCCAAAGCAAGATACACAAGCTTACAGCACTATAGAACTATCTCTCTTGCTTATTTATGGTTAATCCATACCATATCCTCTACACAGGAAACCACTATTCTGATTTCTATAACCATAGATTCATTTTCCCTGTCCTTGAATTTCAGATAAATAGAATCATACAATATGTGCTTTTATGGTTGGCTTCTTTCTCTAACATAATATTAGTGAGAGACATCTATGTTTGTGTTTCATTTATTTTTATTGCTGAGGAGTATTTCATTGCATGAATATGCCAATACTCTTATTAATGGACACTTAAGTTTTTTCCAGTTTTAGCTATTATGGATAAAACTACTGTGAACATTCTTGTACATGTTGTTTTGTGGATCTAGGTTTTCGTTTCCTAGGGTATGTACTCAAAGTATATCTCATATTTATTGTAGATCACTGTTCTCATGGAGTCATGGTCTTAGAATGGCGAGGGTGAAAGGAATCTTAAAAAATAAGATGGAAAGTTGTCACTAACAGACATAATTCTTCAACCTCATGTATTTTAACCCTTTGTTATGCCCTTTCTCTGTGACTTTGTATCTGCCATAAGACCTGCATTGTTCAATGGGATATTAGAAAGTATGACAAAGCAGAGGCTTGATGAGTGCCTATGCATTCACATTTGCCCTTATTTGTTTCTCTGTTTTCACTAGTTTTGTCTCCTGGAGACACATGGCTCCATCACCATGCTTCTAAGCCAACAGTCAGCAGAACACCAACATGTGTGCAAGCCTGGTCAACACCAGAAGAACTGCCCTGCCCAGCCCCACCTAAATTGTGAACTAGTAAACTCATAAGCTAAATACTTACTGTTTTAAGTTGATGAGTTTTGGGGGTAGTTTTTTGCCCAGAATTATTGGGCCTATAGATAATGAATGATCTTCTCTTTAATGGAGGAAGGAGCTGCATAAAGGCAGCCATAAGGGTGCCAAAGAAAATCATCCTCCAGCTCTCCACCTCGTCCCCACATGCAACCGTGGTTCCCTATGACTTTGATTAAAGTTAGTTTTAAATTCTAGCTCTAGAAATCATATGCCTCTTTCTCTATATACCCTTCAGACACCTAGCCTCTTCCCTGGATCATCAGCAACCCCTGAGGCAGCAGGAGACAGTAGTCCATACCTAACTAATTAATGGTCACAAGGTCTGGATCTCTGGCAGCCTAAAGGTAACATCTTGCCTAAATTATGTTTCAGCTCCTGAGCCCTAAGGTGGAATAACCCCTTGGCTACTTTCCCATGAGACAAGAAATAGGGATGCTGAAAAAGAGCTCAGAACTCTCAAGACCTGAAGAAATGATTTATTACCCTCACCTACTTCCAACCAATCATCTGCCAGCACAACCCCATAACCCCCCTAACTCATGGTGTCTTGTGATTTTACCTGTACATACCATTGGGGAGTCAGTTTTTTAGTGCATAAGCTCACTGTCTTTGTATTGGCTAATTTTGTATTAAACTATTTTTTTCTTTATCTACTGCAAACTCTTGCTCATGTATTTCTTTGGGCCTGTGCAGGCAGGCAGGGAGATTCAAGGAAAGACATTGAGATTCCGGTGACACCCATCTCCCCCAACACTCCATATTTTTTGTTTCCCTTCCAGGTACTGATTTCGTCTGCCTAACCTTGGTTGCTAAAACTTCATCTGGAAGCAAAAAAAAATATGGATTTAAATCATAGTTCTTATTACCCTCAGCAATAAGCTCTAGCTTTCAGTGTCCTCAATAGTACTACTTATGGCATATGGTTATTGTGAAAAGGTAACTGAGCATATAAATTTCCTAATCCATAGTAAATGCCCAGTAAACGGTAGATACTAAGGAAAAATGGACCATGACAACTATAATTTTAGTAAAAAAAGTTTGTGTGAATTTTACTTCCCTATGCAAATGCTCAGTACTGGATAATTTAGAAGACAAATACAATATATTTATTACATGTTATTAAGAGCTAGGATTTTGCTAGATATCACAGCAAAGAAAAGAGATTTTGAATGCATGCATAATCTAATATTTCTATTTTACATTTCTGAGACTCAAGGCAAAAATAGATATGGGCTATTATAATATAGTACTCAATAGAATGAATTTTTAAAAGAATATGAACTACAGGTAAAGGAGCAACAGAAATTGCTATTAATTTCATGTCATTTTGACTTATTTAATCTGGCTTTATCTCTGGTATTTAATTATCCAGTAATCTATCTCAGTTCGTGATGAGTTTATAGAAAAAAACTATAGTTATTTTTATTTTTCCTGGTTTTTTATAATTATAATTTTATTTTTGTAATTTTGATAAACAGAGTGATGATAGATGTTAGTATTCAAGATAGTGTATAACAGGCTTTATTTTACTAGGTTCTTTCTGTTCCAGGCATTCTATTCAGATAGTTGTCCAACTTTTATTGAGGGGACAAAATATTTTACTTTTATGAGTAATCATTTTATTCATAATACTGATTCCATAAACTCACTATCTGAGTTTGAACTGATAAATGTCTTTAAAGGATCTTCAATCTTTTCCTAAAAGTTAATTTATATATAATATCCCATTCTTGGGAGCTATATCAGCTCTACCATCTCTGTTTTCTTTAAAGTGAACCACAGCTTACTTAGGTTGAAATATATAGCAACAATATTCCATTCAAAATGCTATTTGGAAAATTGTTTAACGTGGTAAGTAAGATAGACGTCTAGTGATTTTGGTCAGTGGCTGAATAAAGCAGAATGATTAAAGTGACACACATTCTGTGTTACCAGAATTGATTTTCTTGTGTGCCCCTTCTATCTTATGACCTTTATTTCTGGGTTTTTTTCACGCTTTTAGACAATATATATTTCATAGTTTAGAAAAGACAATTACTTGTCTGTGATTCCCCAATAATAAATAAAAAACTTACTGCTTTTAAAAATAGTAAAAGGGAGAAAGTGTTCTTTGTGGTTAAAATTATGGAGAGCTCTGTGTCTTGATTCTGATTCTGTTGATATATACTGGAAGTGTCTGGAATAATAAAGATTAATATGAGCTAAGAGAGCTGGATAGCAGTTTGTCTGATGTTTCATATATTATTTTCTCTCTGGGATAATTCATTCAAAAACTAGGACCCTGGAGTGATCAGAAACAGGAATGGTCTATGTGTGAATTGCCACAATGCTCTCAGACATTTTAAGCTGAGAAGCTGAGTAATTAAAACAGGTCTGTGGGCATGTTCTCAAGTATGGAAAATGAGAATATGCTCTTGGGTTATAGGCTTGGATAGACAAAGGGAAAAAAATAATGAGATTGGACTATATAGATTGCTCACAGCAGTATATAAAGAACAATGTTCTGAGGGGGGCAAACAACAATAATAAATAATGGATTGTAAAATGCGAATCTGGAAAAAGCAGTTTCAGCCAGGCTTTAATCTTGAAGGGTTCTTAAAGCCTTTAAAAACTATCTAACTTTCTATCGTCATGAGCAAGAATGACAAATTAGCCTAATTGTCAATATACCATGTACAGAAGGAAGATGGGGCATAGGAGATGAATAGGTGCAATTTAACAAGAAACAAAACAAAACTTCAAGTAGAAACAGAAACTGCAAAGTAGAATCCTGTTTTATTGGCCTGAGCTAAAGCTAAATCAAACAGCAATTAATAATTGATTTTTATAAAATAAATATTGGCCTTTTATTTGGCTGATGTTAAACATAAGGTGCTTTATTGGAGAGATGGGTATAGCATTGGCAATAGTTATAGCTCATAAAATGAAAGTTAAAATTGCATTCTCCTTTTCCTTAACTTTTTTTATTAATTTTTTTTTCAAATAGTATGAGAGTATCCAAATATGAACATTTATTTATTTTCTTTTTCTTATTTTTTATTTATGAAGCCCAGGCTTCTAAGCACCTGGCTGATTTATTATTATTATTATTATTATTATAAATTTTATTATCTATGGTTTGATGACTAATCTTTTGGCAATCATTAGAATTCAGATCTCTTAAAGATTAGACATATGTAACCTATATGACAGAAGGTGTAAAGAGGTAAATAATGCAGCCTCAGGCTGCTGCAGTTAGAAATGTCTTGGCATCCTTTTTCTACCCAAAGGGAGATCCTTTGCAGACAAGACTAATAGGGAAAATTTTTTTTCTGCCCCCAAAGGTAAGAATTAAAAATAAATCCCAAACTTCAAATGTCAGAGTATAGCAGCCCACATGGCACCAACCAAAGTATTCAGAAATAGAGAAAGTTTTGTTGCAGGGCAAGTGGGAAGGGAAGTCAATGCAGTGGCATTTTCTTGAATCTGTTGGAGGAAGCACTCTCCTTAGCAATAGAGTTAATGAGGACTTTGCTCTTTGAAGTCTGAACTGGGAGCAATTACAGAGAGACTTGGAATTTTCTCTGTTTGGTTATAAGGGAAAGGAAATATGGATGTAATTGATTGCGTGAAAAATAGACCGGGACAAGCGCAAGGAGGACACAGAAAGATCATCAAGTCAGGAACACGGAAACATAAGGGAACATAGAACATTAAAAATACTCCTGCAGCCCAATTAATTATTTAATGACTAGGGGTAGGAGAGGTAGTTGATGATGGAACACCACTTTGAATCACTTACCGTTCGTTGTCAGTTATACACTAAGGTGTCTACAGTTCTAGATTTCAGAATGTAAGTCATTCTCATTTTCAGTTCTTGTCTTTCTACAGTCATGCGTTAAGTGACTTCATGTATGGTGGATCTATATCTGAACCTGTTGGATCCTAACTGTCAAGATTCTGGTAGCTTAGCCTAAATAAACAGCTCCCTTTCTACTATGTTATGTACTAAGACTCTCTTCCTATCTGGAGTGATGCACATTACACACAATTTTTATGAGAGATAATATTTTGACTTCAGAAATGGAAGCTATTTATTATATTTCTGGTTGTAAGATATTTGTTTTTGTAATATCACAAAAAGAATTTAAATAACTTGCCTGTTTATGATGCTATATAAGTTATAAGCACTTTAATATCTATTCTCTCTATCCTTGTGAGGTAGATACAGATTTTTAAAGATGAAAAATCACATTGAGGTAACTTAAATAACTAACTGGGGTCATGCTTCTTTTAGTCAAAAGAGCTAGAGCTAAGGTTTTCGTTCTTTAAATCTTATATATACTCTGTCTCCTTGCCATTCTTTTGAAAATAAACTACTAGAGAAGAGTTTCCAGGTTACAACTAAAGTCTTTCTTAGTAAGACTCTTTTTATAGACCATTTATCTGAACTTTTCTTTCTCATTACAATATTTTTAACCACACTCTTATTTTAAACATTATTTAGTCACTTTTTGTTTCATAAAAGTGTTGTTATAAGGACATTATACCCTTTTCTTACTTCCAAGATGGCTGTGGAGTAGGTGGAAGCTACAATCACCTCCTCCTGGTGCCAAACTGGATTTACATCTAAATTATAGAGCAATTAACCTGAATAAACAAATGAAGGCTAGCTTTATATTATAACCATGGATTTACTTAAAAAGCCAAAGACAGACTGGTAGGAAGGGCAGAGACACAGAAAGGGCTGGCTATCGCACCCATGTGTAACAGATGAGGGTCCAGAGGGGTATCTCAGCTACAAAAGTCTCCCCTAAGGAGCATAGAGTCTCAATCCCACACCAGGACCCCAAACCCAGAGCACTAGAGCTTGGAAGAGGAGTCCGCATAGTATCTGGCAGTGAAAATCTGTGGGGATCCAGTCCACTTGGGAGAGAAGGGAGTGGGTCTGCCAGAAACCCAGATGCTATCTTCCCAGGGTCCAGCACCAGCTGGGGGGGGGTGCATTAGTCTGGTCCTCCAACTACTAGTGACACCCCCTGCTGAGCTCAAGTCCTGCAGAAAGGTCTGCTGACTACACCCAGTTGGCACCTTTGGTGTATTCTTTTTCTAAAAAAGCTCTTGGTGAGACTCTGACAGTAGTTGAGCTGTGTAGTTTTAGAATGGGGCTCATCTTCCCCACCTCCCACACACAGCCAGCACATTGATTTACTTGGCCTGTTCTTCAACTCCTGGTGATCCTGTCTTGCTGATCTTGTTCCACAGGAGGATTCAAGTGTTGCACAAAGCTGGACCTTCAGAGAGAGTCTCCTGGAGGCTCTTGTCTGGGACTCAGATGGGCACTGGGTTTTGTGGCTATGGCTGTGTGTGTGTGTGGGGGGGGGCATTCTTATCCCTGATGAGAGCTTTGCCTGCATCATTTTCATAACAGGAGACACATTAGACCTGTTCCTCCTCTGCTCAGAGGCCCTGCTGTACTGAGCTGAGCTTGCTCCTGCAGAGGGGCCAACTAACTGCACCCAACCTGAACCTTTTCAGGACAGAAGGGATTGGTATGAAAAATTTTAAAAAAATTCTTTTTTTTCTTTATTGAGTAAGGTATTATATATGTGTCCTTATCTCCCCATTGCCCCCACCTCCCCACTCATGCCCTCACCCCTCTGATGTCTGTGTCCATTGAATGCATACAAGTCCTTTGATTGATCGAAATATTTAAAGTAATGAAAAGGAAGGACCTATAACCAATTTGCTCCATTCATAAAACAAATTGGCATAACCATTTGTTTTATGAATGGAAGAGACATCGATATTCTAGGTAACTTGTGTGAAGACAATGGCGTTTCTAGATCAATCTCTCTAGTCAAAATTATAGCACAATCATAGAATTAGGTTTCTCGTCAGAACTGGACAGGAAAGCCACATGACTATGGAAAGATCAGATAGCAATTTGAAACATCTGTATCCATGAAGCATTAAGTTGGGAAACTACTAAAAAAATGTTGGTTTCCTCAATAAAACAATCAAAGCAAAGGGTAAAAAGGACAAACAAAATGGAAAATATGTACAACCTCAGACCAGGGAGGTTCTAAAAACAACAGGAGCCCTGTCCCAACACTAACTATCCTAATCTAGGAGTGGTCTGAGAAATGTGAGAGCTGGTGTAAAACAGAGTAAACACAGATAATGCTAGATTGCCCCCTTTCAATATAAAATATGGACTTATTCAAACACTTACCTAGAACTGTACTGACAACTTGGGAATTTGAATGTCAAAACAATGGCATGGCTATTTTTCCTCTGCGTCCATTCACTTCTTGATGTTTCCGGAGCAGAGGCCTCTTAACGGTCCCTCTAGAGTTCAGTGGCCCAAGGACTACCTGTATGCCATGGGAAAACACCTGTTAAAGAAAGCTCAGTAATAGAGGATGAGAAGCAAACTCTCAGATAGGTGTGATAATGGTGGGTACAGTGGTGTGTTTATACCTGTTTGCATTTTGCCTTTGCCCAAGAGCTTCAGTAAGGGGCTCAGTTCTGAACACCTGTGTTATTGTCTTCACAGAAATACTTGGGTTGGAAATGCCAATTCAAGGAAACTGTGTCCTTTGACATTCTGAAGCCTGGGGTACTCTGCTTCACTAGGCTCTCCCCTGAGTGTTTCTTGTGAGCAATGTTGGGTGGAAGTGGTGCCTGGTCCCTAAGAATCAGTTCCTACAGAGCTAGAAAGTGCACAGCAAGCATTTGCTGGGTGAATAAAATATAGCACAGTTTTGTCAGATTGAAGCCTTTTATAAGCAGGTGTTATAACTCTCATCTGTGTTATTTTTATACAAGTTTCAGTAAGATCATGACCATTAAAACAGGTAGAGATCTGTTCCTCCACTGTAGCCTGTAAATCAGTGAAATGACATCTGATAACTGATATCTGATGTTGAAGACAATATAAAATGAATTTCTTTTCAATTTGTCAGTGTAGGTTTGCTATTTTATCCTATGAAATTTTTCATATTGGTGGAGCTAAGTAGAATAGTTGGGGAACCACTCTTGCCTGATAGGATTGGTGCTGCTGTTTCATGAAGTTATTAGTTGTATCTGTGATTTATGGGCTAGAAAGAGATGCTGTCCATGAAGTCATTTTCAAAGCAATTAAAATATTTTGGACCCCTATGGTGCCAGACCAGAGGAGGGGAAAGAAGACCAAAGACACTTAATAGTCTGTTTTCCCCCCTAAGAGGCATAAATCCTAATTGAGGGGCAGATACAGGTACCCATCCACATGGCTAACACCTTCATTTCATGTAGGAATGCTCAAATGTTTTATCTTCTTACCTGGACTTATTCTGTTTCATAGGATTTATCATATGTTTGTTCATTATTTATCTCCTCCCTCTTGAATGTCAGACCCTGAGGATAAAAAGTATTTGTTTATTTTGTTCATTTCTGTGTTTCCAATGCCCTGGGCATTGGTTGGCACACAGTAACTCCTTAATAAATATTTATTGTTAAATGAACTATCAATATCAGGTAGCCGATAATTTCCTCATTGATTTAAAAGTAGATAATCTATGAGTCCTTTGGAATAATATTTTACAGTCACCTAGGGTCATGGACAAATGCCCAGCCAATAAATAATATATAAATTAAAAGAAAAAATCTGTTCTTGAACAGTGGATCCCATCTCTTTCAAGTCATCATATTTTCAGCAAAAGTGTGTCCCAAAATTCATGCAAGAAGTAATTTTGACAGAAAACACAGGTTTATAATTAAAAATTGTAAATGTTTTATTGATTCATAAAGTATACAGTATAGGGTTATGTATGGAATAGCATATCAGGTAAATGGCCTCCACGGCTTTGCTGGCACATACGCACTCTTTTGTTATTGCCTGAGCAGCCACGTTTTCGAAGAAGAATGGTCCGATGATGCCTCCAGCCCAAAATCCGCACCAAACAGTGACACGTTGTGGATACATTTGTTTCTCAACAATCACTCATGGATTTTTTGAACCCCAAATGTGACAATTTTGTCGATTAACCAAGCCATCAAGATGAAAATGAGCCTCATCGAAATTCAGCCACATTTATGCAAAACTGTCATGGAAAATTTCAACAAAAGAATGTGTATGTGCCAGCAAAGCCGTGGAAGCCATTTACCTGATATGCTATTCCATACATAACCCTATACTGTATATTTATGAATCAATAAAAAATTTACAATTTTTAATTATAAACCTGTGTTTTCTATCAAAATTACTTTTTGCGTGAATTTTGGGACACCCTTTATATATACCTATATTAATACTGATATTGTTATAGAAATATATATGTTCTGGTGTTTCTACTAGAGTCAATTTTCTTTACCACCTCTATTGTTGAAGGGACAATAGTACTGATAGGCCTCAAAAATGTCTGATGGCATTTTGTGGTGTACAGAATTTTATACTCACAGATATAATCTTTTTATGTATGTTACAGTCTTTGGGGAAATAAAGGCCACAGGATCTACATTGATAACTGGAATGGAATGAGAGAATCAATACAATACTGCTTAATGTCTCCCTGACTCAAAATTATAGAAAAATTTTTTGTTGAAATACAGTGAAGTCATATTGTGCAATTCAATCACACATTAAATCATTCAAAGTGTTTTTGCCCTAAAATCCATCTGTAATAGCAATAAGGTTTAGAAGCAAATGCAATTTTGAAGACCGATGTAAACTATTTAAATAGCCATATTACCAACCAATGAAATTTTCTCATAGTCATTTCCATTTTTTTTTTTTTTGGTAGACATGGTATCTTGGATAACACCTGATGATAATAGCTGTAATTCTGCAGACTTAGATTGCCTTATTTTATGCCTTAGGGACTGTAGAAGCATGTAAATTAGACACGAATCACTGCAGTCCCTTGTCAATCCAAAAATATCTTTGAGAAAGGTAGGCCAAAAGTGACTGGCTGGGGATTGTAGAATCTAATGAAATATATTTATTTCTTTAAAATATTAGCTTCCTGTAATTGATGCTTATACCAACCTGAGAAATTGATGAGCAGGGGGTGATAGCTTGAGTGTCAGGCTAAATTTGAAAAAAGATAAGGAAATCACTTAAGATTGGGTAAGATGACCTTTATCTTACCTCCCAACCAGACACTGTATGACTTTAAGAGGAAACTGTAGTCCACTACTACATGCCTCCATCCAGCAATGTCTTTCAGAGTAAGTAGGAAGCTAAAATATCTGTGATAAGAGTGAAAGACATATGAACAAATTCCTCAAACTGGATTGTCAAATAGCTTGACCAGTATTTTCCAAACTTGTTGGGTCTTAAGAGTCACCAGATAAGCTTGTTCAAAACACCTAGTCATTTCAGCTTCCTTTCCATTTCTGAGCTCTGCAGATTCTGATGGAGTGACACAATTTGATAAACAGGGAAAACCCTTCTTATAATCCTACCTGAAATTAGATGAACGTAGCTTTGCCTTTTCACATTAACTAAATAAAACGACCCACCCTATATTTGACCAAATCTAATTACCTATATATTTGCCTGATCCAGGGGATTAGAAATTTAGATTTTAAATTACCAGGGACAGAAGTTTTATCACATCCTAATTTGATGTTTAATACATATAATTTTAAATTATATATACATATATAACATATCCTAATATATAAAAAGCCAGGGGCCGTCACGACAGAAACAACTGGATGGACAACTGAACAGCAGGCTGCGTGGGGCGACAAGGCTGGCAGGGAGGTTAGTGAGGAATGACCAAATGACTGAACAACAGTCTGCTTGGGGTGACCAGGCTGGCGGGGGGGCAGTTGGGGGCAACCAGGCCAGCAGGGGGGCAGTTGGGGGCAACCAGGCCGAGTGGGGGGCAGTTAGGGATGATCAGGCTGGCAGGGGGGCAGTTAGGGGAGACCAGGCAGGCAGGCAAGTGAGCAGTTAGGAGCCAGCGGTCCCAGATTGTGAGAGGGATGTCTGACTGCAAGGCCTAAACTGGCAGTCGGACATCCCTCGAGGGGTCCCAGATTGGAGAGGGTGAAGGCTGGGCTAAGGGGACCGCCCCCCCACATGAATTTCATGCACTGGGCCTCTAGTATATGTATAAAAATGTGTAAGTTGTTGTTTTTATAAAACATTAAATGGAATAGAGATTGAAATTTTCTACTCCTCATATGTATTGCAATATCAATTCGCAGGAAGAGAAGACGTGTCAAAGTTTTAAAACTGTGCAATTGCCAATTAGATGTTTTAGATTGCATTCTTAACACTCTATTTATCATGGAGAAAATGATGTGAAAAGGATGGGCACACTGATATTTATGAACAACATCATTAAAAATGAAAAAGTTTTATGGCCTCATGTGTATGAACTGAGATATCAGTTAATTATAGGCTCAAATAAAGGACTCCCTCAGGATAATTTTTGGCATATTTGTATGTGGTTACTTTGGAGAAAACATATTTATTCTTGATAACTTTAAGAATTCACTCTGTATAAAACGGAACAAAAAAAATAAGCCCTGTATGGAAATAGTATGATAAAATCATTAATTAAAATATTTAACTCCCTGCTGATATTCTGTAATGGAGTTGTCAGCAGAAAAACACAGCATGACTATTTTTTCCTGTAAGAAGACTTTGCATTCATTACACAGCACAGTCATTGAGGGATGAATGAAGACATTTGCACTCATGCAGTTATGTGGACCAATGGATTCACACTACCTGTACAACTACTTGTTCTTTATATTCATAGGTGCAGAAACCAACACTCATTACTATATGTTTAGAGCAAATAAGAGATGGACTTTCTTCCATGACATTTTAAAATGTTAAAACCAACATCAAACTATTTTCCAAAATTGCAGGAGAAAATCAGTATTCCTAGTTTAAGGTGAAACTGGGGATTAGAGGAATGGCTTAATAGCAAAGTTAAGGTCTGGGTGTCTTGGGGCACGTGCTTATGTGCCTTAGCTTCTTCACTGGAAAAAATTATAACACATTCTCTGAAATTGAAGTCACCATCATCTCTCACCTGGACTTTTGAAAACCTGTTTCTCTTCTTTCAATTGTGCCCCATCCAAATCATTCATCACTCAGCAGAGTAACTTTAAAAAAATCTAAATCAGTGAAGTCATTCTACTGCTAAAGCCCTCTTTGATTTCCATCACACTCACGAGCATCTTACTGTGACTCATGAAATCCTGAGGAATCTGGCTCCCCCATCATTCTCATGTCTCACCATATGTGACCCTCCTACACCCTATGCTAGGTTTCTCTTGATGTCTTGTCATTGCTAAGTGTTTGACTCAGGCTCTTTCTGCTGCCAGAAGTTTTTTCCCATTTGTAGGAGCCCTCATTACATGATCTGACTTCATCATTTTCTTTTGTAGTTCTGGTCAAATTTATTTGTGTTATGTGTTAATATCTTGGTTTCTTAAGTGGTAAGTATATATTTCTCTCATCAAACTCACTTTTATATTTCTTTTAATTAATTAATTAATTTAATCCTTACCCAAAGATATTTTTTCCATTGATTTTTAGAGAGAGTGGAAGGGATGGGGAGAAACAGAGAGAGAGAGAAACATTGATGTGAGAGAGACACATCAATTGGTTTCCTCCCACATGAGCCTGACCAGGGCCTGGGATCAAGCCAGCAACCGAGGTATCAAGCCTGGGACCCTTCAGTCTATGGGCCAACACTCTATCCACTGAGTCAAACCGGCTAGGGCACTTCTATATTTCCTTTAAATCAACCTAATAATACAAAGCTTATCCCATCCAACTTGGTTGGTAGAAAATTCCATCTTTGTCATAACTAAGGTTGTGTTTTTTATTTCTCTTCTTACAGAAGCACCTATGAGACTTATGTGAGATGGTAAGTTTCATGAAAGAAAGAACTGCTGTTATCTTTACCAATATGTATGGAGCAACTAGTACAGTGTCTAGTACAAAGTAGGCATGCAAAAATTTTTGTTCAACAAATGAATAAACATAACAGGAATTAAATATTTATTGTATTCCCATTGCTGGGCACATTATTCACATAGAGCACCTATATAATAAGTATTGAAAAAATAAACAATAAAAGGTTAACAATGAGATGCAGCATTAAAACTTTGGATGTCATTTCACACAGCCTTGAGCCAGCTCAGTTGGTAAGATTTAACTAATTATGTTGAATGCATGAAATTAACCTCTGATCCAATCATAGCTCAAATAACAAATGAAAATCAGCAAGAAAGCCTCCTACTCTACATTATATGCACCTGATTCTGCTAGTTCAAGTTGATTATACTGTCTCTATCAACATTTTTGCCTTGACATGTTAGCAGTGGTTCTGATCTTATACAAAATTTCAATTTGAGATGGTGATTAGGAAAGAAGTCTATGTATGGGACTGGTTAAAAGAGTAAAATTGATTGACCTAGTTAGATGAATGCTCCAAACAATGGTATGAACTCCAACAACATGGAGTATTTTTATAAAGAAGAAATGGGAAGGACCGTTGTATTGAGGAGAGTTCGTTTTAGAATAAACACACAACAGCAGAGAGAATATGCTTTGTTGTTAAACAAATGCATGACCTAGAAAATGTATTCTTTTAATTCCTCTCTGATTTGAGCAACAGAAAAATAAAATTAATTTTTATCTTATGGTTATCCTAGAAAAGGAACACAGATAAAAGCATTTTCTCTAGTTATAGAGTGCTTTGCAAATACTCTTATTAAAGTACCATATTATGAAGTAACTGTTTATTCATGTACATGTAAGATGAGATTTTGTCTTAATATTCTATTCACAGTTTCAAATACAGGGCCCAAAACTTCGCTGAAATTACATGTATTTTTTTAGTATGGCTTAGCAAATATGCTCATCTTGTCAAATAATATTACCATCCTATTTACCTCTTCTGGTTCTTTTCATTTGCTCATGTGGATTCATGTGGTATCACTTCCTTATTTCAATACAGCTTTGCTCCCACTCCCCTCCTTATTTTCAAATATATTACATTTCCATATGTTATAGGTTTAATGGCACAGTTCTATACATATTGTTTTGTACAGCAACTTTTTAAGCAATTTAAGAGAAGAAAGGAGAAAAGATTCTTTCTGAATAAAGGTGTGCTTTTCTAATTTAATAGTCATAAGAACCACATTTAATCTCATCAGTCATATTCCCTGCATTTTATTTGTGCTAATCAAATGCCCAGATCCTTATGCTGTTCTTCTTGGTTATACTATGAACTTCTAGAAAGATTGAGAGTGTTCAGTGAGTAAGCAAATACATGTCTACTGAGTGCTAGGTGACCATAAAATGGGTGTAGCTTTTATCTCTATAGACTTTATAATGCTTTCTTATTTAGTGTTCTCAATAACCATGATATCATTTCCCTCACCAGAAAATAATGAGCTGCAAGTCATATCTGAATATTATGGCAAAAGATACAGGAGAAAACTATAAGCAGAAGCAGCCTAGTATTTAGTGTAAAGTGCCACCTTGCTAGCCCTACCTAGTTATTCTCACTTTTTATTTTGTCATTGGCCATTCCTTTTTTTTGAGAGAGAGAGAGAAAACAGCATTCCAAGTGATGGGTACTACTAACACCTGCAATGAGTTGAAAAGGAGTTAAGTATATGCCATCCATATTTTTCATGGGTAACTAGTGTGGATTTGAGATACCAGCAGGGGAAAGTAGATTAGTGAGAAAGAATGAAATCTTGAGTCTAATGTTACATATTTCTGGATTCATTAATCTTTAACTTGCAAAGATTAAGAGACAATATCTAGTGTAAAATGTTTATTTACTTTTTATTTGTTTTTAGTTATATTCATTGAGGCATAATTTACTTGCAGTATAATTTATGCTTTTTTAGTTTATTTTGAGAACAAATACAACCACCATGACAGCCATTATAGGAACAGAGCATTTCCATCATCCCAGAATGCTTCTCCTGTTCCTTCTTTGTGCATAGCCTCCACTTCCTCCCTCTACCTTCTGTCACCACTTATCTGATATCTGCATTTATAGTTTTACCTTTTCCAGAATGCCACAGGAATCTTTGGATCATACAATATGTAGCGTGTTGTGTCCAACATTCTGCACTTAATGCTTCGAGATGATGTATGTTGTTGCAGGTATAAACAGTTTCTTTCTTTCTATTGTTGAGCAGTATTCAATTGTATTATATACCATAATTTCTTTATATATTCCCCAAATTGTGGCCATTTGGGCTATTTCTAATTTTTGGAAATTATGAGTAAAGCTGATATAAACTTTCATGTGTAAGACTTTATATATATACATATATATATGTATGTATATATATGTATGTATATATATGTATATATGTATATACATATATGTATATACATATATATATGTATGTATATGTATATATTTAGTAAATACTTAGGAGTGGCATTGTTGGGTTATATGGTGAGTATATATTTGATGTTATAAGAAATTGCCTGTTTTCCAAAATATCTAGCTATGCCTTTGTCACATTCCTACCAGTAATGTATGAGTTCCAATTGCTTCACATCCTTGTTAGCACTTACCATTGCCATTTTAAAAATGTAGCCATTCTAGTAGGTGTCTCTGTGGTTTTAGTTTGTATTTCCCTAGTGACAAATTATGTTGACCATCTTTTTATGTGCTTAGTTAACATCCGTGTCTCAACTTTGTTGAAATATCTGTTTAAATTTCTTAGTCCATTTTTCTAATTTTTTAAATTATAAATGAGGTGTAAGAGTTTTAAAAATATATATTTTGGATACATTTGTTTATCAGATATATGTTTTGCAAATATTTTCTCCAAGTCTGTGACGTGTCTTTTCATTTTGTTAATGGCATTCTTAAAGAGTAGAAAAATTTAACATTAATGAAGCCCAATTTGTCAAGCTTTTTTTTTCTATAATGGCATATGATTTTTTTTGGTTCTAAAAAGTTTTTCTTAACCCAGTGTCATAAAGATTTCCTCATATGTTTTCTTCTAAAAGATGTATATTTAGGTCTATGATTCATTTTGAGTTGATTTATGCTTATGGTGTAAGATGTGAGTTGAGCTTAATTTTTTTAAATCTTCACCTAAGGATATTTTTCCTATTTATAATTATTTTTTTAGAGAGTGTGGAAGGGAAGAATGGAGGGAGGCAGGGGAGAGAGAGAAAGAAAGAGAGAGAGACATCGATGTGAGAGACATGTCGATTGGTTGCTTCCAGCATGCCCGACCAGGGCCAGGGATTGAACCTAAAACCCAGGTAGGTACCCTTGACTGGGAATCAAACCCAAGACCCTTCAGTGCATGGGATTATACTCTAACCACTGAGCAACACTGGGCCAGGGCAGCTTAATTTTTTTATATGTGTGATATCCATATGCAAAAGTAACATTTGTTTAAAAAACTATCCTTTGTCCATTGACTTACTGTGACATCTCTTTTGAAAAACAATTGACTGTATGTCTGAGTTTAGGTCCATTTCTGGACTCTACTTATCCATATTTAACACTTACACTGTCTTTGTTATTACAGCTTTATAGTTAATATGAAATGCCCAAGTCTTCCAACTTTTTCTTCTTTTTGAATTTGGTTTGGCTACCTAAATTAAGAGTCAGCTTACAATTTCTAAAAAACAATAGCATCTTGAAATTTTGATTGGAATTGTGTTGAATCTATCTGTTTATGGAAAATTGATATGTCAATATTAGTTATTTTAATCTCTGGACATGATATAATTTCAATTTATTTAATTTTATTAATATTTCCTATCATTTTATAATATTGAGCATACAATTTTTGTAATTATTTTGTTAGATTACACCTAAGAATTTAATGTTTTATGGTCCTTGTGTAAATGTCACTATTTTTTACAATTTTTATTTCTAATTATCCATTGGTAGTATATAAAAACCTTTGATTTTTGCAGATGAACTTTCATCATTTAACCTTGCTAAATTCACTTATTAGTTCTAGCTAATTTTTTGTAGATTATTTAAGAATTTCTATTTGGCCCTAACCGGTTTGGCTCAGTGGACAGTGTCAGCCTGCAGACTGAAGGGTCCCAGGTTCGATTCCGGTCAAGGGCATGTACCTTGGTTGTGGGCACATTCCCAGTAGGGGGTGTGCAGGAGGCAGCTGATCGATGTTTCTCTCTCATGATGTTTCTAACTCTCTATTCCTCTCCCTTCCTCTCTGTTAAAAAATCAATAAAATATATTTTTTAAAAATTTCTATTTAGATGATCAAGCTATCTCTGACTAAAAGTGATTTTTCCCTTCCATTTTTAAATTTATGTATTTTATTTCTTGCCTTAAGTCAATGATTAGGATCTTTAGTATAATATTGAATGGAAGTAGTAGGAGCAGAGGTACTTGCCTTTTTCTTTAATAAGTGTATTCAATTAAAAGTATGAAGATAACAAATAATATCAGAGCTGTGTCAAAAACTTTAAGTTCTAGTCCCAGATTTCAATGAATATCCCCAAGTGAGAAGTGTTATTTAATACCAAAAAAATCACATTTATAGTAAAAAATAGAATATTAGATTTCTTTATAGTACTTTGTATTTATATGAATGAAACAGAAAAATGCCTGACAATAGATTAAGCTTCCAGATCCATAGATAACATTTAAGGATGTATCCATATAGTTATACCTATTACTCAAAATTACTTAAATTTTATTGTTTAGTCACATATTGTTTATACATTAAAAGATTCAGATAATTATGAATCTAAATTTTAAAAATCATATTTTGCTGTAAAATAATAATAGTTATCTACTTGCACAGTTTCAGTCTTTGTGAAACCTTCCTCCTAAGATTACAGTTAGTGGGTGACAAAGAATACATGTATCACACTATAAATTATAACATTAGCTTTATTTTTGAAAATTATCTTTACATGTGTTTAAAATGTGAGAATTAATTCATTAGATCCGGTTGTTTTGGGGTAAACTAATACAATAAAAAATATCTTACTCTAAAGGGTTAAAAACAGCCTTTAGATTATGTGACCCTACCAGTGTATACTGAATCCTCCATGGGTTTTAATAAACAATTCCTAAACCATTGGCAGTACAATAGGGAATTATTAAAAATATATATATTAATGTGGGTCTTCCTTTTCATACTTGCTTGAATTTGACCTATTTTTTTCCTCTTTCAGCTAGAGGTATCTATTACCTCAGGAAGATATAGATTATAATAAATAGAAAGGTAAAAATAACCATTTTCAACTTTTGATTGACAAAATGGTATCTTACAGCTCATGGACAAGAAATAGTTCTGAAAGCCTTGCTATAATAGAAGAAAATACTGTCCTAAATTTTAAAAGCTTTTCTTTACATATTAATCATAAAACTTGGTGATCTGAACTGAGATTTTTTTAAGCCATGGGTAATAAGAATTCAAGATGTGTCCAGATTTAAAATGAAGTCTTTTTAAAAAATATATATTTTATTGATTTTTTTACAGAGAGGAAGGGAGAGAGATAGAGAGTTAGAAACATCGATGAGAGAGAAACATCGATCAGCTGCCTCCTGCACACTCCCTACTGGGGATGTGCCCGCAACCAAGGTACATGCCCTTGACTGGAATCGAACCTGGGACCCTTCAGTCCACAGGCCGACGCTCTATCCACTGAGCCAAACCAGTTAGGGCAAAATGAAGAGTCTTTTAAAAATTTGTTTAAATAAAACATTTTTTACTTTAATTTTTTAATTTTTTGTGTGTGAGAATTGTTAAGTTCTCTTCTTAACAAAGATTCACCATCAGTCTTTATAACTGAAGTATAGAGAAGGCAGAGACCCAGAGAAAAATGCCAATTGGGTGAATTTTCTTCCTGGCCCCTCAAGGAAGCAGCAGTCTTCAGACTCAGCTTCCCCTTCTCCAGTCTTTATCCTTCCGGCCTTGCCTTGGGTGTGAGCCCTGGGAAAAAAGACACTCCAGGGGGACTTAGGGGTCTCAGGGAGGAGGTTAGCACTCAGGGAGTCCCATTCCAACATCCACCACAGAGCAGCTTCCGATGAAGGAAACCGTGTTGTGGTGAGTTTAGGCAGAAAGACGGCCTACAATGATGTCCCTGAGTAAATCTCGACTCTCAAGCGGATTGTGTGGATTCTGCCAATTCAGTGATAGCTGAGGGGTTATATAGGATCAGGGAGGATAAAATTAAGCTGATAGCTGCAGAGTGGACCCATAAAACAGCTGCAGCTACACAGAAGGACATCTGCTGAGCCAATGAGGGGAAGATGGGCCAATAGTGAAAAGTGGCTGATGTCTTTGGGGATAATTAGCATGCTTTGCCCAGGCTGAGGCAGCAATTCACAATGTGTATCAGCCGTGGACACGTCAGCACTAAAGGCCATAGCAGATTCCAGAGACAAACGGGACAAGACATTTATTCAGCGGGACAGCATTTGAACCTGTGATAGTGCAATGCCATGAGAATATTAGCTTTTCTCTGTACCCAGGTACCGTCTTGGGAGGAGGCAGAGCTCAGAGGCCCTTGAGGAAGAGAAAGTCTGGGAAGATTAAACTTTGAGCTGGCCTCATATTTATCCAAAAGAGAATGAGTTCCTTTAGTTAGAAAGTTTCAACAATTCCTTTAAGCCTGTCATCAGAGGGAAAAGCACTCAGAAACAAAATGAAATACGGTTTGAATGAGAAAGAAACTGTTTTTGCACTTTGGAAGTGTTATGTGTGAATTCCCATTCTATTCCACCCTTACAGATAAAAATATCAGTATTTCAGAACAGAAAGTTTGCTTCATGAGTACGGTATGTGGTGCTGACCCTTTCAGCGATGGTACTAAACCGAACGCTTGACTTCTTGGCGAAGACAAATACTGTGCCCCACCCGCCTCGCATGTCTAGCTTACCAAATTTGGAGTTAGAAACTCTGGAAAAGTTTTGAAATTGGCCTCTACTTCAGTGAAAAATATATTTTGTGTAACATGATGAATCAATCACAGTGTACATTTTTGAATAGTAAAATATTATCTTTATAAGAAAGTAATCTATGTGTTACTGAGGGCAAATTTTAAAAGTACAGAACGGGATGTATGTGGCTTTAATTTAGATGATTGCCTGAGATGGTCCAATTGTACCTGCCAACATCAGTTAAAAACAAAATACAAACATGTTTAGGGGGAATGTTCCTGAATGAATGTATTATCTGTTCAGAACAAAGCAGGACTGTTTCCTCTCAACTGTAAAGGTCTTCTTACTTCCCCTTGATGCTCACAATTCATGTCATAGGGATATTTATAAGTGGGTCTGCATGGAGATATTCTACAGTTTGGAGTATACTTTGCCACCTGACTTTCAGTCTTTCCTCACTATCCATACCAATTTTAGTTTTAATATTTCAAAGGAAATTAGCATATAGGCAAGAGTAATGCAAATGTATCCTTAGATATAAGTATAGAGCATGAATCAGATAGACTTAGGTTTAGAATTAAGGAAGAATGTCTTGCCTCCTAACAATCATTGACCGATAGCAATGATTCTTTTTTTTTTTTTTTAATATATTTTATTGATTTTTTACAGAGAGGAAGGGAGAGAGATAGAGAGTTAGAAACATCGATGAGAGAGAAACATCGATCAGCCGCCTCCTGCACATCTCCCACTGGGGATGTGCCCGCAACCCAGGTACATGCCCTTGACCAGAATCGAACCTGGGACCTTTCAGTCCGCAGGCCGACGCTCTATCCACTGAGCCAAACCGGTTTCGGCAATAGCAATGATTCTTAAATTACTGTCACTAGGCCAGCAAGCTTCACCTGGGGACATGTTATGATAACATATTAAAAAATGGAAATTCTTGAGCTCCATTCTAGAATGACTAAATCAGAAACTCTGGGTAAAATACAAGTAGGGATATTTTAATAAGCCCCCTCCCTCTGGTGATTCTAATGCATGTTAAAAATGGACAACCACTAATCTGTAGAATATTATTGAAAAAAAAATCACTTTTATGAAATCCCTTAAAAATAAGAAAGAGAACTACATATATAAAATGTTTTGTAGAAATCTTTCCAAGAAGTACTTGGAATAATAATTAGTATTACTTCATTTGCATGTATCTAAAATGTTTAATATAAATTCCTCAAAGCAGTTGACGTAGTGGTAATTTCAGTTTGGTCACTTTTGAATGTAAGTATATGTGATACACAAAGTATTAGAGAGTAAATCACAGGCCCGCAATGGGCTCACTTGTACTAAAAGCCCTTGGTACCAAACCTAGCTTTAAAACCTAATCTAATTTCAGTTTCAACCTCTCCCTGAAATGTATGAGTCTGGAGTTTTCTGGTCAAGCACCAGCCAGGGAATTTGTCATGTGGGCCCTCCCCAACACCCATAGAAAGAAGAGGTCATCGGCATGATGGAAACCCTTCCCTTTCTCTTCCACCCCCTCAAAAGAGACTCCCCAGCCCTCTGTGAGGTCAGAATTTAAAACAGTCCTTTCTTTTCTTTTGTTAATAGCAGCCTTGCCCCACCCTTCTCCCTATAAAAACATTGCATTTTGTAAAACCTCTCAGAGTGCCCTTCCAGTTAGTTGCCAGATGGGATGCTGCAGAATTCATAAATGGCTTAATAAAGCCAATTAGATCTTCAACTTCACTTGGTTGAATTTTGTTTTTTAACAAAAGGATAAAAAATTAAATATATAAATTTATTTAGAACAGTGCTTTGTACTGAGCATAATATTGTAAAAAGTGGTAGCTTTTAATGCGTCTGTTTCTTGCAGGTGTTATTGGTGGGGTGCTCTCTGTATCCCCACCTGTTACCGGTGATGTCATGAAGAAATGAATTTTCTGAGACTCACATGGGAGAATGAGTGATATTTATTTGCGTGGAATTAAACCCCTGCGTTTCCGTGGTTCCATCTCCCTCCATCCCACTAAGGGAAAGTCCCATTTCATCTTCAGCAGAGCTAAGATTAAAGCCATTGCTCAGAGTTTCCCTCCATATTTGCACAATCAGTCCAGCATCAGTCAAGCTTAGCTTGTGTTCCCAGCTGCAGTCCATTGCATGTGGGGTCCGCATGGCTATCGGCCATGTGGCTTTTAGGGCCACATGGCAGGCTAGCACATGGGTGAGTGCAAAGAGGCAGCAGCAAAGCCAGGGGAACAGAGAGAGAATTCCTTTGTCGGCAGCTTATAAACCTTCTAAAATTTCCCACACTTGCAGCTCGCAGTGGCTCCACCCTCTGTAGTCAATTATCTTTGTTCCCAAGTCAGATTGATAGACAAGTATTTTCCCTATGTCACCTCGACTTTACTATGCATGTGCCCATCTTCCTCTCTGTTGGACCCCTTCCTCGGTGATCTGCAGGGAATGGAGCGGTGTCTCCCTGAAGAGTGTAAATTGTAGCTTCCTGGTGAAGCTGCCCGGATGGCCATGCTTATAATACCTGGCCTTCCCTTTGCTCCTTTCCCATTATTACTATTGTCTAGGTAATTACAACAGTAACACGGGCAACACGCTAACCAGTGTTTATACATTATTTGTGTAAATAACTAATCTTTATAACAAATGTAAAGTATCTTTTCAAATGTCACATTATTAGCAGGTGATAAGTCAGCTGTAAGTCTGTTCTTCAATGATAGCCTTCCCTCCTGAGTTAATTTATTTAAGTGCCATTCTAGCTAGGGGATTCATTAATGACTTTAGGAAGATCTTACTTTGAAATACTAGTCTCTTAGTAATAATCAGTGTGTAGATAATGGCATGTATTTGGTTAATGTGGTAATACACTTTGGAATAAAGCCATTGAAGAGGCAGCTCATCATTAGCAGCATTTATATTTATGATGTGTTTAAATATCTCTTACATCACCTATCTTTGGTATTAAATTCCTCTTCATGATGTGAGCACTTTTGTGCTATTACTTTCCCCATGACTCTATTATATACCAGTCCTCATAACTAGACTAAGAGAGGAGCATGCAACAAGAATGCCATTTAAGTCAGTAATTTGCTAGAGCAAAATCTTATTACATTATTTCAGAAAGGATCTTCCCTTGAAAATTTGAATTATGCTACACTATGGCTATCTCAACAGAACCAAGAAAGCTGACTGCAAAGCTTACTATGGAAAAAGGTAAGAAACAACCTGATTTACTTTTCCTGATCCCCCCCCAAATTCAGGAAATGATAATCCAAGGTACCTATGTAAATTAGGTTCCTGAACCAAATTTCAACTTGTGAGGGGTGTGTGTGTGTGTGTGTGTGTGTGTGTGTGTGTGTGTGTGTAGGCTTCCCCATATCGACAAGCAACTGGGTGTCCGAGAATTCAATTCAATTCAGCTAAATTCTGACACTATCTACCAGGTGATAGAATCAGATTCCATAGGTACAGGGTTCAGTCTCACAAGATCACTCTCCACTTTAGATGCCAACTGAAGCCCATGTTATCTGTGCTTCTTATGAACCTGCTACAAATTGAAGGTTCTGATGATCCCCTCCATATTAGGATCCCAATCACAAGTGCTGTTACCTGTACTTCTTACCAACTAGATATAAATCAGAGGTTCCTTGGGTTTGATTAATGACCCCTCCTTGGGTTTGATTAATCTGCTAGAATTTCTCACAAAACCATTTAGATTACCAATATATTACAAAGGATATTAAAGAACACATAATAGCCAGATGAAGAGAGACATAGGCCAAGGTTCTGAAGAAAGGAGTTTCCATATCCACAGAGCTTGGGGCCTGGCATGGTGTTATGTAGGAGTGCTCTGGTTCCCCAACCTCCAAGCTCTCTGGACCCCCTCTTTTTTATGGAGGTTTCATTAAGTGGGCATAATTGCTTAAACCAGTGGTCAGCAAACTGTGGCTCGCGAGCCACATGCAGCTCTTTGGCCCCTTGAGTGTGGCTCTTCCACAAAATACTGACTTCTTCGCATGGGCCACGAAGTTTCAATCGCAATGTATGCACGTGCCCGCACATGGTATTTTGTAGAAGAGCCACACTCAAGGGGCCAAAGAGCCGCATGTGGCTCGCGAGCCGCAGTTTGCCGACCACTGGCTTAAACCATTGGCTATTAGTGATTAATTCCAATTCCAATTCTTCTCTCCTCTCAGGAAATCAGAGGGTGGGACTGAAAGTTCCAACCCTGTATTTAGGATTGGTTCCCCTGGCAATCAGCCCCCGTCCTCAGGTGCTTTGCAAAAGTCAACTCATAACATAAACCCAGTTGTGGTGGAAAGGGCTTGTTATCAGTAACAAAACACCTATTTTACCTTTATGGCTCAGAAGGATTTTTTAGGTACTGAGAACAGAGACTAAATATTATAACAAAGATGCTCCCATTGTTCTTACTGCTCAGGAAATTTCAAGGGTTTTGGGAGCTGAACATTTACGAAGACCAAATATAGGAGCGTGAGGGCTGAAGGATATGTGGGTAGAGAAAGAGAGAATCAAGCATGAGGCAATAGTATAGAAACAAGTGTCATCAGACCAGCCCTGCCGGCTTCTGAATAGAAAGACATGAGGACCTTGGAGAATTTTTTTGAGTTCCTGGAATGTAGCAGCAGGTACCAAGAGTCCAAGAAATTGAAGCCAGGAGTGAGGAGGGCATTCTCCAGAGTGATGAGCTAGCATGGACAGATCTCTTTATATTTAAAAGTAACGTTAGAATTTAAAGATGGGGCAAGTTGGGAAGAAAGACTTTTATAAAATACTAGAGGCCCGATGCACGAAATTTGTGCAAGAGTAGGCCTTCGCAGCCCTGGCTTCGTCTGGAAGATTGTCCAGACGACTATTGGGTTGATTTGCATATTATGCTTTTATCATTATAGATATTTTGTTCAATGGAAATACATATATTATTATATAAGTCATAGAAATGTGTCTATTTCTAACAAAGTTTATATTCTTTTAAAGGGTTTTCATTGAGGAAAATTATGAAATAATTATATTGATGACTAATTGAACAAAGTAGTAAAGATAGATATTAATTTTTAATTTTCCATGACTCCTTATTTTGCTCCAATAGTCTTTCAGCTTCATGGAGCCAAATAATATGTTAATTAGGGCAAAGTAAATATTTCTAATTGTGTATAAAGCCTGTGTAATTAGAATAATTAAAATACTGGAAATGAAATTTAATTCCCATATTATAGTCTGTTTAAAATTATATATCTATCTTAGGTGTCGCAAATAAGTAATCTTGTACAATTTAATTTTGACATTACATGTGTCAAAACCAAGGAAATTCATTTTTACCAATAAATGTGTTAAATGATCACCTCAAATTTTGAAAAGTTGGTACATGGGGAAAAATATCACTGTTTTGGTCATTTATTTTTTCTTTAGAAGATAGTTCTAATGCTAACTCTTTTTGTTCACAATGTCCTATTTTCAGACTGTGTAGAATAAAAAAATGAATTTAGGTCAAAAGCTATTTTGAAAATCAAATAGGGACACTAATTCCCTCATAGAATCAAAACTAGTTGTGAAGTGAACCAGTTTACCTAAATGTTGACTGGATGGCATACATTTCTTCAATTCAGGTATTATAACATTGATGGTACTTTCAGTTGCAGATTATGTACATTTCAAAAAAATTTCATTACATCACCTCCTAATTTGATGTTGCTTTCTTTATAACTCTCCTTTTGACTATAGAATAATTTGCATTCTTAAGAGACTAGGCTGTATACTTCAGAAATTCAGACTATAATTTCTTTACAAACTATTCAGTTCAATAAAAAATTAAACTGGTAGTTTAATTCCAAAAGGTTTGATGAATACCTATTATATTGAAAGAATCATAATTATTGTGACATATACAATGATACAAAATACATACTCATTGCACATATGCAAAAACATGCATCCTAAAAAGAAGAAAATAACTTTTCTACTGTCAGATTTAAAAATTAGAATTATTTACAAAAACTTTTTTATAAAGATGAATGTTTCAAAGATATATTTGTTTTAATCCCTACTTGTCAAATTCTGTCTTCATCAAATACAAACATGCACATGTACTTTTTTTGCAAATAATGGTATGCTTCAATCCACCATCACTAAGTAGGTGATTACATTGCTTTGGAAATGGGGATGGATTTATTCTCACCAATTTTCACACTCCTTTTGGTCAGTGTTTCCCAGGTGAAATGGCTGGAATTAAGTGGGCAGCACAGGTTCAGACTAATAATAGCTAGCACTTACGTAGTCCTTACTGTGTGCCAGGCACGGTGAAGCTTTCTTCCCCTTTAATTTTAATTTTGAAGTACAGTTGATGACTTTAAAGCTCATTTCACACATGAATGCAGTTTAATTTTCAGAAAAACCCACAAAGATGCCTACTATTACTGTTCCCATTTAACATAGTTACCTGGCACTCTCCTCCTTTCTGGGCGTGAATACTACAGGACGAGGATAACAAGGAGGCTTCAGTGAATAGGAAGCCCCAGTGCTTGCTAAGGCTGCCTTGGAGCCCAGGCAGCTGTCCTGGAGATTCTGAGGCTTCATCCAAAGAAAAAGAGGCTGCAGTGAGTAGCAACAGTAACCAGGATATATGCAATCCTGGTTAGAGGGTAAAATGTCTTAATTCCAATAATTATGAAGAGTCCTCAAACTTAATGTGTAGCATTAATCAAATTCTCCCTTTACCTCAATTTGCCTTTCAGAAATCATGTACTTATACTATTCTGCCTCGGTAGGTTATCAGGACACAGTATGTTTCTAATTTAAAGTCTTGTAAATGAAGGTATCATCCTATATAATAAAAGCCTAATATGCAAATTGACCAAACAGTGGAATGACCAGTTGCTATGATGTGCAATGACCATCAGGGGGCAGACGCTCAATGCAGGAGCTGCTCCCAGCCCACAGGCCCCAGGCCAGCCAAGGCAGCTGCCAGCAGGGGCCCTCTGATTGCCCTGCTGGTTGCCCTGCAGAGGGAGGCAACTGGTGGGGTGATTGGGAGGCAGGGCTGGTGAGCGGGCGGCGCCCAGGGCCAGGTAGGTGCCAGCGGGGGGCCCACTGATTGTCTTGCCAGTCACCCTACAGATCGGCCCTAATCGCTGGCCAGGCCTAGGGATCCTACTCATGCACGAATTTTGTGCACCAGGCCTCTAGTGGAAGTATAAAACATTAAATTTACTCATTTAAGGTAGTATTGTAAATCCAGTTGTAAGAATAAACAAATGAGGAAATAGACCTCAAGGCTTGATTGCTTTCTACTTGCTGTTCTAAGAAGTTTTAGTTCTGGAGGAAATATTTCATTTCTTTCAAGAAGCATCGAATTACTTATAATGTGAGTGCTCAACATACACATACTTGAGAAATCACCCATTGTCAGTAAAAGCACTGAGTGAATCTCACTATGTATGCACCACAGAGTGATCACAACTGCACATCGCTACTCCTGCTGCCACTATTTACACTTAGTTACACAGTAACTGTCCCCCAAGCAGGTTTTACAGTCACACATTGCTTCCCAAGTGTTGGTATGAGCAGAACATTAGCAGTGAGTTAACTTAAAAATTATTCAGCACCTGGGCCTTAGGGTTGCCAAGAACCATGGTGTGTTTTTGACTGATGGCTGAAATTCTGGAGCAGATGACGGATAATAAGGAAGAAGAGAAGTCCTGTGCTGACATCAGATGAGGCAGGTGCTAAAATGACTAATGGGACAATATCACATATAATACTTTTAACTCAGCAAACATTTCTGTTCCACGGGGATAACTGAAAAGAGGGGAAAATCCAAGCAAATTTTGAAGTCTAATCTTTAAAGGTAGGCTAGAAATTCAGAAGTTACCTCATCTTGATACTGGTATGTGGTTGTGTGAGCATTCAGTTTATTGCACATTTATTAATAGACTAGAGGTCCAATGCACGAAATTCGTGCAAGGGTCTAAGCCCTTGCAGCCCTGGCTGCCTTAGCCCTTGCAGCCCTGGATTCATCAGGAAGGTCGTCCGGATGGTCGTTCTGCTGTTCAGTCTAATTAGCATATTAGCTCTTTATTATATAGGATAAGAGGAGGTTGTCTGGTCTAAACACAGGAACAGTCTCAAATTTCACTGGTCCTCAGAGGAAAACAGAACAGCAGGCATTTTTGCACTATTTGCACTAAGAGTTAGTGATTACTCTCTGTGGGGACAGATTTATAACTATTGCTCCCAGACCACCCATGGCTGTGAAGTGCTGGGCATCAAATAATGATTTCTGGGCACCTTTCATTAGTAAGGGATGCTGGTATTTACCATCCTCATTCAGCTCCCCAATTTCAACCTATTTTTTCATATTTCTGTGCCTTTATATAGAATTTCCTTACCTACAAATACCCATCTTTCTTTTTAAAATTTTCAATAAAAATGTCATTAATGATTCAAAAAAAGACTAATATTGAAAGACCAACTAAAATGGAGACTTTCCTCTTAAATCTGGCAATAGCCTTTGCCTTCAAATCTCCTTTTTGCCCCCCAGCTACACCGTTTAGTTTCCCTTGAAAAGGGACTGAAAAAAACACGACTCTAGAAAAACTGCCTTCAAATCTCTTAAAGGGGTGGTGGTGAGGAGGCACTCTACTACTATAGGGTGTCCCACAAATGTATACACACACTTTGAATAATTATAAAGATGGTGCTTATTAAAATGCATTTCATTTTCAAAATTGAACTGTCTGCTATTAAAGTGTGTATACCAGAGTACATTTTTGGGGATACCATATATATATAGTATTTGGTTAAATGTGGGTCTGGTATTTGGAAACTGATTTGCTCCAAAGACCTACAGCAAAAAAGAAGGATGCAAATAGCAGAATATTTAAAAACATATTTACTAGATATAATAAGTCTAGTGCTTACACGAAGATTTTTATTACCTTCTACGTACAAATTGTGGTTACCTATGCTTACCACTTTTCATTAGCAGGTAAACAAAGATAAAAGCTCAATTTAAAAATGGTTTGTTTTCAAATTTAATTGTTTCATGAGGCTGGAGTTTTTCTGTCTCGTTGGAGAAGGGGAGAGAAGGACATTTCCCTGTGTTCTTTTGCACTCCGTCAGGATATAGCTTTTTTTTTTTTTATGAAACCATCTTGAAAATATAGGCCAGAATTTCAGCTTTACATTATAAGGTATGACACACTTTTGTTAAGTATGTCCTTGCCTTGATTTCCTTCGGAGAATTGTTTAGAAAATTACTTTTCCTGGCATATTTCCTCTCTCACAGTACCCTCGGGAATATTGGCACATGGAGATGGGAAGGTAATGACCCCATGTCTTCTAACCATTGTTAGAAAACGATTCTCGCCCTAACCGGTTTGGCTCAGTGGATAGAGCATCCGCATGCGGACTCAAGGGTCCCAGGTTCGATTCCAGTCAAGGGCATGTACCTTGGTTGCGGGCACATCCTCAGTGGGGAGTGTGCAGGAGGCAGCTGATCAATGTTTCTCTCTCATCGATGTTTCTAACTCTCTATCCCTCTCCCTTCCTCTCTGTAAAAAATCAATAAAATATATTAAAAAAAGAAAACGATTCTCAAAGACGTTTAATTACAAGAACCCCTACTCATATACAAACAAACATTTCCTCACTTAGAGTCCAGCCATGTGCTGTCACTGGTATCATGTTCATAACATTCCTAGACTTTGGGGCCAGCTGCAGAGCAGACGTGTCTGCTGGACCAGGAGCAGAGGCGCCGAGCCATCCTCCTCCTGATGGGCCAGACCACGGTCCTGGGGGTTCTTCATTTTCCCACTTTTAGCAGCTGCTGATTTGCTCTCAGGTCGCAAGAAACCGCAGACAAGCAGCTTCTTTTCTCCCCCAGGCAAAGCAGGCTTCTCTCCTCTGAAATCTTTTTCTGAGCTTTTTAAAAATTTCCAAGAATATCACATTGGAAGAAATAGAGGTTGGGATTTTATATATTCCTTTACTGCTTGCACAGCACATGCCCACATTTATTTCCCATAACCTGTGAAAGAGATATCATTAGCAGGCACTAAATTGGCTATAAAACCCCTCACACTGATTCTTCCAGTGGCCATGTCCTTACGAACTCCATTCCTCTTTTTGAAGACTTGCTTTCTCTTCCCCTCCCTAGACAAGTGTCCCAAATAATCGTGTTCTTTATGATGCTGACTCTCTGGTTTAACAAGTGTTAATTGTTGATTGTGTGAACCAAACCAATCAAAGCCTCCTTGGGAGTTTTATTTTTTAATATCAGTTGTGTGCCTGGTGGGCAGGTCAACAAGCGGATATGAAGTAAGGCTAGAGCTGCTGACAGCATATCTCAACCATGTGGCATAAGGTCCTTTCAGAGACTGAAATCAGTGTGCAGAGAGAGGCTCAGGTAAACTTGGCAGAAAGAGAGGAAGACTCCACCTGAAGTTTGGATACATGAGCCAATTAATTACCTTTTCTACTTTGAAGCCATCAGTACAACACAAGGGAATTCATACAATATTTCTCTCCAATCTAAGCTTGAGATATTGAAATCGTGTAGATATTAAGTGATTTTTTTCCGAGATGTTAAAATATGTTCTGTTTTTCCCCCTTTTAGAATTGTTTCTATCGAACTGCTCTTTAATGTTACGCCATTAGGGTAAACTGAAGGAAGTTACGAGAATAAAATTCTCATTATTTTGATCCAAGGCTCTTACAACCTGTTTATTCCTAACATTGAGCATTGCTTCCATCTGTAGCTAAGGAGAGATTATTGGGAAGGTGGTTTTCTCACGTGTGAAGATAAGGAAACACATGGCAACATAAGGAGAAACCAGGGTTATCCAGAATAATAAACTTAATTTGTATCTTCATTACATTACAGTTTTATAACGGGTTTTACTTTCCTCTTTGTTTGACTGATGGAACAAAGACATAAATTTTCAGCTTACCTTTAGCAAGTGCACAGAACTGGAGAGTATCCATTTTCTACTGTCCCTCTCACCTCTAGTTTTATTAATTTTTGTATATTTATTTCTTTTGCCTGCCCAAACATATTGACTTCATTCTTTTTTTTACATTACATGCTTTTTTGGTAAATAAACAATCAAATTCATAAATAAAACAAAAACAATGTATAATTAAATAAATGATTTGTATTGTAGTAGACTAGCTTGGTATGCTGTCTCCCAAATTTTTATGAAATACAATCAAAAGCTCTGCTTTGATGATACCTTAAGTTAAAGATAAAGAAAGATCGTATATGAGATCTCTTTCCTTCAATGGGTCAGAAGAATTTGCATTAGTAGTACGTCCTTGCGATGCATATATTGAGATTTTTAGATAATATGCCATGTGTTTTGCTCTCTCAATAAGAAATACATGAATGGTCACTATTGTGATAAGAAAGGACTTTGGTCCCTCTACTCTGCTGCTACTATTAGAAATGGTGATTAGGAGAAACACTGATATGAAAAACAAACATCCACCCCCTAATTTTCTAAGCCATCATCACTAGGAGAACCTGTGTGTGCAATCTTTCTGCCAGCATATAAGATCATCAACTTTTCTCTTAACCATTCAAAGACCACATCTACTAGTAGGTAGTATGCAGAGGTATAGTGTATCTTGGGATGCTTAGATACCTAAATAAAAGTTTTACTGCCTCTGTTCTCCTTTTCAGAGTATATTTCTTCTGGTCATTGTCCAACTAAGGATGAGTAACTCTTGGATCACAAGCTTACCTCTGGACCAATTGGCCATGTGTGGAGGAAGGACATATGGGACAAGGCATCAATGAATAGCAGTAGGGCTTGTGAACAGGTAGTTCACGTCATAACAAGGTTTGGGCACAGCAGACAAAGATCACCTAGTTCATTACTAAGGCTTAGGTCATGTATTTCCTGTTTCTTCCTTTAAATTATGACATTTTAAAATGTAAGATTTTACCTTTATGTGAGTTTGCCTATATCCTTTCTGTTTTTACATAAAGTATTCTAATTTCCTATAGGCCATATAATTATCATTTAAATTTTCTCTTTGACCCACTAGTTTTTAGGAGAAGATTTTTAAATCTTCAATTGATATATTTTAAATTTAAACATTTGCAATTAATTTCTAGGTATTGTAATTAAGGCATAGTCTGAATATGATATTGAAATAAATTGCCTATATTGTATTTTGTAAATAAATAAGAAAATAAATAATAAAATAAATAAATGAAACAAAACCAATAAATTAGTAAATAAATGATTTGCATTGCAGTAGACTAGCTTGATATGCTTTCTTAACTTCTGTTAAATTCAATTGAAGGCTCATAATAAAGGCAGAACCATTTATTTTATAATTCTTACCAATTTTGTTCCACATATCTTAATGCAATATTATTTTTTGCTTCCAAGTTTAAATTTATTTTACTATTATTGTGTATTATAAGCTTTATTTACATAAATTATTCTTTGTCCTATTTAATACATTTTACATCAAAATTTACTTTGTTAGGACTGCTAACGTTTTTTACATGTGCTTTATTCTTTTTATTTTTAAACTTTTGAGGCATATTCTTTTAGGTGCTTCTTTAGCATATAGTTGAAATATTTAGAAAACTAATTCTAGTATACATTTTTAATTGTAAGTTTTAAAATTTATTTTCATAACTAAAGAAAATATTAATGAATATCCACTCACTTTTTGACTGGAGAAGTAATCACTAGAGAGAAAATTGATGAAAATAATTACAAAGGAAAGGACTGATATATTAGAATGCCTAAATGTTAAAATATGTACTTGGTAAAAAAAAACACAAGAACAACAAAAAAAAAAGTTCTTTGAAAATAGAGAAACCACTGAAAACTGTGACCAAAATAAAATGAAACTAAACACAAATATAAAATATTATGATAACATTTATAAAAAGTAGAAAAATTTTATAACTGGAAATGTGGAGAGGAGTGGAAAGAATTAAGGATTCACCATGGATAACTTTATGCCAACAAATTTGAAATGGACAGATATAGAATGCTCTGGTGCAATAGTGGAAAGATGTCAATAGTCTGTCAAAGTGATATCATTTTAATACAATTGTCATCGTCTCCAGTTATAAATTATTTTTAAATTTTAAATAAAAAATAAATCAATAAAAACAATTATGAACTTTTCTTTTTTCTTTGCTTATCAGTGTATCTGAAGTGCAAATAGCAATCTCAATGAAACTAAGTGCACAATAATTACTAGTTACATGAATGCGTGAATAAATATGACTTGCCCAATCTCGTATTAGAAATATAGTGCATGCCATGACCAGTTTGGCTCAGTGGATAGAGCGTCGGCCTGCGGACTGAAGGGTCCCAAGTTCCATTCCGGTCAAGGGCATGTACCTTGGTTGCGGGCACATGCCCAGTAGGGGGCGTGCAGGAGGCAGCTGATCAATGTTTCTCTCTCATTGATGTTTCTAACTCTCTATCCCTCTTACTTCCTCTCTGTAAAAAATCAATAAAATATATATTTTTTTAAAAAGAAATATAGTGCAAAGGCACAGGAATTAAACAACATGGTGTTGGTGTTACTGATGTACCTAAATTTTAGGTATGGACATTCAATAGAATATGGAATAAGCTTATTAGAGTAAATAAGCTTATTTACTCTGTTTCTAAACAGAACAAAACAACACATATTTTTAAGAATAAGTCAAGTCTCTAATATTATAGAGGATCTATGAATTACTGGTAAGTGACAAAATAATTAATATTTTATAGTGTACTAATTACAAATATTCGCACTTTTTTTTAAAACCAAATATTAGGCATTTTCCTAGGTGCTTTTCTAAATTGATTTTAACAGCAACCTTATGAAGTAGATATCATTTTCTCAATTACAGATAGGAAAAGAGAAACTCAGAGAGGTTAAGTTACCTATAATTTACAGATGAGATTTAAACCTGGGCAAACTGTCTCTAGACAAATGGACATGCTTTTTTAAAAACCACTTAGCTATATTGTCTTGCATTTGTGTGCGTGTTTGAATAAAGATACTCATATAAATACAGAAATAATGCAAATTTATAGAACATATAATAAATATTAATAGTTGTCTCTTGCAAGAGAGAGATTTTAGGGAACACTAATTTTATTGTGTTGAATTTTGTTCAAAGATTATGTATTAGAACTAAAAGCAAATCATGTACATTTATTCTGGGGGGGAAAGAGGAGCCTTTCTTCTCAATAAATGTGATTGAACAACTAAATATGCTTATGGGAGAAAATAAACTTAGAACCTTAACCTACATTATAAACAAACATAGCGTTTGGACAGTCAGAAATATAGCCAAAAGTTCAAATGTCTAGAAAGTATTAAAAAGAATGTCAGTCCAGAGGCCAGGTAGGGAGGAGCCCGGATGTGAGCTAAAGGCTGTTCCCAAGAGGCTGGTGAAAAGTATACTGACTAAGAAGGCAGGTGGTCCTGGAATGAACAGGAGTCTAACCATACCTGTGGGGCCTCACACAGCCACACACCTCAGTCGATGTAATATGCACCACGTCCTACCAAACACCTCAAGTCAGCTTGAAAGACTTAATTTCACCGTGTCTGTTCACTCAACTTGTGACCCCCAAACCAACCCTGTCACTTTCATCACCTGGCTAGTGGCAAGATTCTAGTTACTGCACTTACTCAGATGATCTTTTTAAAAATATTGACTTTATCAGATCAAAGAAAACTTTCTGCAAATTAATTTAGGTTGGGTATTCACAATTTGATTATAATTCAATGTAAAAATATTTCCCTACTTTCACCTTAAGTCTCTCTTCTTTCTGCACTTTCTCCAGATCTTGACAGTGTGAGATGTCTATTTGTGGATTTGAAAGGAATCATCACTGGAGCAGAAGAGATGTTTTTCTCCACCAGAGGCGGGACTTTGCACTGCTGGAAAGAGGACACCTCAGCACGATAATTTTACACTCCGTGAGTAGGACACAGGGAGTCAGAAGACATCTGGAAATCTATAAATAACTGCTTACATTTTCTATTCTGTTCTCTCTAGAAACCCTTCTCCTTATTACTAAATATTTATTGGCATTTGTATAAAATTATGAATTGAAGCAAATAGATTTAACTACTGTTTAAATGAAGTCACCTCTTTTATTTTTCTGTAGGGAAAAGGGTCAGTGATTGGAACTTAAAGCACCTTGAGAACTGTTATAATTTTGACTCACAATCAAGGGCTGCCAGAGATAACTGCTCCAACTCTGAGAAACATTCAAAATCCTAGAGATGAGCTAAAGGAAGAAGTAAATGAATGAAAGTTTCAGAGTGACAGCTCAAAAAATTACAAGAGTGGAAGAACATGGAAGGACTCATCATCAGTGGAAATCAATCGCTGGCATTCATTAGGTTCAGTTTCTAGAACTCAACCAGTGTCCCCATAATGAAGCATTTACTCAGCTGCTCTGTGTTGAACACCATGTATGATCAAGAATATATATAATTTAAACACTTAAATTTGTATATGTACACATTTGTATACATGTGTATTCTATAGTTTGCCTGAGGCACAGTCTACATATTTCACTTCCAGGGATATAGAAATCTCCACAAATAGCCAAGAAAGTTCTCCCCCATTTACTAATCTGGAAATTGGTTCATGAGAATGAAATGCTTAAATGAGGACTTCTGGAAGAGGTGCATCATCAACTTAAGAAATATACGCCTGGCACTAATACTTTCTCTTACGAGAGGGTTAAAAGATGGGAGGAAAGAAAAGAACAGAGAGCCAAAACCGGTTTGGCTCAGTGGATAGAGCCTCGGCCTGTGGACTGAGGGGTCCCAGGTTCGATTCCGGTCAAGGGCATGTACGTGGGTAGCGGGCACATCCCCAGTGGGAGATGTGCAGGAGGCAGCTGATCGATGTTTCTCTCTCATCGATGTTTCTAACTCTCTATCTCTCTCTCTTCCTCTCTGTAAAAAATCAATAAAATATATTTTAAAAAAAGAAAAGAACAGAGACCTTACAGATAGTAATCTCAGAGAAGGAAACTTCACCTTCTTCACAATTTTGTACAGACCTGGACATGCATATTTCTAATTTATCTCAGCTCTAAGAGAGGAAGGTGTTTTTGAATGAAGATGGATTTTCTTTACCTCTTGTTTCTCTTCCAGTTCTCTTCTGAGAATCTGGCAAAAGCTGTAAATTTGTCATAAAAAAAAAGTATGAATACACATTTATTTAAACGTTGGGGGACAATTTCAGAGGTTCAAAGACTCTCTGAAATCTGTCCAAGATGGCAGGTTGAGGACTGGTGATCAAAGGATTGTTGTCATCACTGGAATAATAGGTGTTTGTAGGAAGCCCTGAATGTGATGAGTGCTTTCCTGTCAGTTGGAGAGAAGGCATGAGAAAGGTCTGGAAATAAAATCACTGAGTGGGGTACAGAGCGAGTTGGTTTGTTTGAAGTGAAATGTGCAAATGGATAAAACAGAAGACAGAATAAAAAAAACTGAAACCAGTACCCTGAACAAGTACAATTTGTGGGATGCAATTTATAGAGCAAATTTATTTACTTCTCTCACTGGTCTGTTAGTTCTCAGTGAGCTAAATTTCGCCTGCCTATGCATGAAAAGGGGCGGTTACAGGACTTCGCAGAGCACAAGCCACTTTAAGTCACAAAATTATCTCATTTTGGTAAAGTACCTGGTCTAATATATAGAGGTTTATGTGTCCAACTTCTGCTGGGGTTGGGAGACCTGGGCAACCTCCTGCTTTGATTTTCTTCCCCAGCTCACTAATCCTATGGTCCAATGCGCTGAGACTGGACTGTGGGAAGTGGAGGGGTGTAGGGGGTTGGAAAGTTCTTGCTCTTATAAGCCATCTTCAGGCTAGGGTTCAAATCCACTTTTCGACTGAGAGATGGGACCCCTCCCATTGCTAGAGATCTTTTTCTGGCAAGTCCTTAGATGTAAATAAGGAATGCTCCTCATTTTCCTGCTTCACCTTGAACTTCCCTCTACAGAGGCCTGTTTGTCAGTGCCTCCACTGTGGCTCTTTCTTACCTGTGGTCCTTGTTCTGACTATGTCCTGACTATGTACTATGTTCTTTCCTTTGTACTGACACATTCTTTGAGCTCAACATAGCAGCCCCTTTTCTCACTTCTGTTGGTGGAGCTGGCAAGCCTGTCCTCTGCCTTTTGCAATTTCTCAGCAGGATTCAAACCCAAGTTGATGAAATCCCTCAATGCAAAGGACACACTTGAAGCTCTCCCAGTGGCCCCTTGGAAGTTGAGGTGAGGGAGGCAGCTCACCCTATTCCTCCTCGTGGGTGGTGGTGGGTGGCTCACTGCACACCAACCACAATTTCTCTAAGATATTTCTCATGAATTCTCTCTGGAGCTCTTACATGCACAGAGGGAAGAAATATTTAATGTGATCTTGAGCATCTAAATTTTCGTGTGTTCTATTGGTTGATTTATCTCATAACCCACTTTAGAATCAGATACTTATCATCATATGTTAAAAATTAGACAACTCTAAGTTCACAGAAAATAAAAAAATATGTTTGGTTTTATAGAAATAAAGACAAAATTAAACCATATGTATAATTTTAGACAAAAGAGTTGTAAATTAATATATAAAATTTAACAAATTTAACAAACAGTATCGCCACTTTTCTGAGAGCTCTATAAATGAATTTATTTAATCCTTATGACAAATACCTTTGTGATGTAAACACTCCTGTTTCATCCCCATTTTCAGAAAAGGAAACTGAGGCCCAGAGTGGCTAAGCAGCCTGTCCAAGGTCACACAGCTGGTAAGTGGCAGAGTCAGGATTCAAGCCTAGACAGTCTGGCTCCGGTAAGATTGGTCTTGGCCACTATACTATACTTCCTCTCAAGATGATTGGAATCCCTAAGGAATTCTATAAGGAGAAAGTGTACATTCTATTAATTCGGATTCCAGAAGCTATAATTTCAGCCACCACTCCCAAATGCTTTGCTTCCCTATAGCTCTCTCCTCTCACTTGGCAAATCAGATCATATCAATTTCCTACTTAAAATCTTTAGTGTCTATTTTTTATTTATTTTATTAACCACCAAGACCACATGTCTTAGTGATGTACAAAACACCTCTCACGGTCTAGTTTCTTTTAACCTCCCCAATCTCATTCCCTGTCATCTTACCGAACACTCCTCTTCATCTCTCTGTGCCATCACTACTTGTCAGTGCCCTGAACAATGCCAATGAAAATGCGACTTCATTTCTGTACAGAATCCTATCCACAGGAAAAATCCTTCTCTCGTGTATACTTTTATTGTCTTCAATCTATAACTGGATTTCTTTTTCTTTTAGGAATCCACCCTCAGCCCATCCGTCTGTGCATTCATGTATCCATCCATGTGTTTATTATTCACCAAGTGCCACAGGTCTCAGACTGTGTTCCAGAGGCCAGAACATAATGGTGCTTAAAGCAGATACAAATCTGCATTTCCTTTCTGGTGCTCTCTTAATGTCTTGAAGTACATCCATTTCACTCCTTATCACATCATCCTATCTAATAAAAGACAATAATTGACCGTACCTTCGCTACGCCTCCCATTGGCTAATGAGCACGTTGTGCAAATTAACCGCCAACAAAGATGGCGGCTAATTTGCATACTGCAGGCAGATCCCGCTGCGCCGCCCCAGCGTGAGATCCTGGCCTGCCGTGTGCTGGGAGGGGCAGGTGGGATGGGCGGGGCGGGTGGCAGCGTGATCGGAGCTGCTGTTGGCCCCAACTTGGGATCCGAGCCTGCAGTGTCTTGGGTGGGGTGGGCTGGGCGGGAGGCAGCACTATCAGAGCGGCCGCTCGCCCCAGCTCAGGATCCGGGCCTGCCATCTGCGACAGGGGGAGACGGGGTAGACACTGAGGGATTGGGCGTGCCATCTGCCACCTGGGGAGTGGCCCTAAGCCAGCAGGTGGTTATCTCCCGAGGGGTCCCAGACTGTGAGAGGGCACAGGTTGGGCTGAGGGACCCCCCTCTCCTGCCAGTGCACAATTTTTTGTGCACGGGCCTTCTAGTTTTATAATAATTTGTTTACCTGTCTCCCTTGCACTATGGTCTGAGATTCTGCAGGGTCCCCAAAGAGGTCTTTTTAACAATATTGTATTCATTTTTCTAGGCACCTAGCAGAACTCTTAACATATATATGATGTTTAAGTGGTGGATTACTAAATTAATTAATAAATGAATATGTTAATGAGAGCTAAATGAATAAATGAACCTAAGAATAATATTCTTGGCACTAGGGCAGCCATGGGCAAACTACGGCCCGCGGGCCGGATCCGGCCGGTTTGAAATGAATAAAACTAAAAAAAAAAGACCATACCCTTTTATGTAATGATGTTTACTTTGAATTTATATTAGTTCACACAAACACTCCATCCATGCTTTTGTTCCGGCCCTCCGGTCCAGTTTAAGAACCCATTGTGGCCCTCGAGTCAAAAAGTTTGCCCACCCCTGCACTAGGGCAACTAATAAGGAAGGTGTTTCAGGAGTCTAGATCCAAGAATTTAAAGTTTGGAATGGTTTTCTAACAGCTGTGGAAATAAATGTGGTGGATACAGAAAAGATTTAGCCTCTGTTAGGAAAGGGTAAATGTAATTTTCTCTGAAGACAAGATGAGTGCACCCTTTCGTGCTCTGTCACCCAGAAAACTCTTAAATTGATAAACGTGGACATTTATAGAAAAAAAAGACAAAATAGCCCTGGCCAGTGTGGTGCAGTTGGTTGGGCACTGGCCCATGCACTGAAACACTGCTGGCTCAATTCCTGGTCAGGGCACAGGCCCAGGTTTTGGGCTCAATCCCTGGTCTGGGGCAGCCCATCAATGTTTCTCTTTCCTGTTGATGTTTCTCTCCCTGCCTCTCTCTCTAAAAATCAATAAAAACATATTTTTTTTTAAAAAAAGAAAGACAAGATAATGAAAGAGATTTAAAAAGTTTTCAGGAACTCGTGTTTTCATTAGTTTTATATTATTAAAGGCTAGTTACCTTGCTTCAATTTCAAGGGATTCCAACTGAGAATTTTTTTTTGTTTTTTAAAATACATTTTATTGATATTTTACAGAGAGGAAGGGAGAGGGATAGAGAGTTAGAAACTTTGATGAGAGAGAAACATCGATCAGCTGCCTCCTGCACACTCCCTGCTGGGTATGTGCCCGCAACCAAGGTACATGCCCTTGACCAGAATCGAACGCTCTATCCACTGAGCCAAACCGGTTAGGGCCCAACTGAGAGTTTTGATATTTAAAGACCAAAGAAGTAAAACAACCAACTAACCAAGTTATCTACAGTCTTCTTATGCACAATGAATTGAATATTCAAAGAGATTAAAGGGGAGGTATATTTAAGAAGTTCGTATTCTTAATTAATATGAATCTCTGTTGACATGTATGTTCAGTAATTGGACTGGCTTTCGGCACAGCACATTTTCTTCAATTCATCATGTGGTCTTCCAGAGAATTATGAACAACTCAAAGAAGAAACTTGTATTTTTGTGAGATCCTTTTATGCTTATCAAGTAAAATAAAGTGTTGGTTTCTTTGATGTCAGTCTATCAAGAATTACATTTCCTCTAAGGAAATTATTCATATCCCTTTCACAATTTGGTGAAAACAATGAGTCACCTGCCATTGACCTTCACATGTTTATGTGTACTTATCTAAACTACACATCTGTTCTTTATTTTCCAATAAAGAGACCATATGCCCCTTGACTCACATATAAGAGCATGGTGTTCCAAAACAAACACACTAAAGTTAATTTAGGGGATAAAATGAACTTTGAAGAAGATTCACATTCAATGCTCTAGTTATGAAAAATAGCACAATATATTCCTGAAATCATGAGTGGCAATTCACTTTTCTTTTATGATATTGTGGTGAACAAAACAGTTTAATAAAATAAATTTTTAAAAAAGCTAAGGAGTTAGTATCCATTATAGGTGTGTTTTAAGGAAACATTTCATAAAAATGTTCATATTAAATACTTCATGCCTCAGAACAAATTTTTAAAAATTTTCTCAGGCTTAATATTTTACCCTTTTAAGCTAGCCAATTCCAATCTAAGAGAAATATCAACCACAGCTCTGAAACTTACAAAGTAATAATAACAAACAAATTATACTTCATATTTGAAAATACTTTCAAACACTTTTACATTATTGGCTTTCATTTGCTCCTAATAACAATGTATTAAGATAAGAAGGACTATTATTACCTAGGTTTTACAAACAGGGAAACTAAAGATCAAAAAGTTTAAATAAGCCCTAGCTAGTTTGGCTTAGTGGATAGAGCATTGGCCCACGGACTCAAGGGTTGAGGGTTTGATTCTGGCCAAAGGCACATACCTCAGTTGCAGGTTTGAAGCTTGGCCCTGGTTGGGCAAGTGCAGGAGGCAAGCAATTGATGTTTTCCTCTCTCTGTCTACCTCTCCCCTCCCTTCTACTCTCTCTCTAAAAAAATCAATGGAAAAAATATCCTTCTGTGAGACTTAACAAAACAAAAAAGTTTTAAAAATAGTCTGAAGTCTTAATGACAACAGAGAAGACAGAACTCCAACCCAGGTCCACTGCTAAATATGATGCTGAAAAACACAGTGATGGTTCAGAAAAGTAGAGGGTGATAGATTAAGTCATATGAAGACACATTTGTTCTCAGTAAACATAGAATGCAATCTTTGAGGTATATATCCACTGATATTATCTATCTAGATATACATTTTCTTAGATTCAACCAAACCACAGCCAGAGTGCAAGAGTTAATATATTTCTTTCAGGATTTCATGGCTGAAGTTGACAAGTGTTAAAGGTACAGAGGAATTTTATTATAGATGTATTGGATTCCAAACACAAAGAATATATATTATTTTCAAATATTCATGGAGAATATATGAAAAAGCTGATCATATATTAGAGAACTAGAAAATTTGATAATTTCATAGTAAAGTATCTTATAGGTTATAGTGAGAGTTCTCTGAATATAATCACTTAGAAATAAAATATAGTAACAGCAAAGAAATTACTCTAACACTTGAAGTGGAAATAAAAATGAAATAAAAGACATTTTGAAATGAATATCAATGAAAATGCTATATGTCAAAAAACCATAAAACATTGCCAAATCTGTAACAGAAGAAAGTTCATAGTTTTAAAATTTGAGAAGAGGAAATATTTAAAAACACTGAACTAATAGTGAGATCAATAAATTGGAAAAGTTGACAAAAGAGTTGAAAAAAGGAACTAAAGAGAGAAAGAGAAAAGCAAAAACCACCACTACTACAACAAATTCATACAGTGCTAGCTTCCTAAAGTGAACAATTCTATATAATAAAGAGGTAATATGCAAATTGACCATCACTCCAACACACAAGATGGCCATCCCATGTGGTCAAAGATGGCCACCACAAGATGGCCAGCAGGGGAGGGCAGTTTGGGGAGACCAGGCCAGCAGGGGAGGGCAGTTAGGGGTGACGGGGCTGGCAGGCGAGAGCAGTTGGGGGCAACCAGGCCTGCAGGGGAGGGCAGTTGGGAGCAACCAGGCCAGCAGGGGAGGGCAGTTAGGGGCAATCAGGTCGGCAGGGGAGCAGTTAGACGTCAATCAGGCTGGCAGGGGAGTGGTTAGGGGGTGATCAGGCTGGCAGGCAGGGAGGCAAGTGATTGGGAGCCAGCCGTCCTGGATTGTGAGAGGAATGTCTGACTGCCTGTTTAGAACAGGCAGGCGGACATCCCTTGAGGAGTCCCAGATTGGAGAGGGTGCTCCAACAAAAAAAAGCAGGCACTGTTTTAAAAAAAAAATAGACCAGAAATTGAACCTGCAACCCTTTGGTCCACAGGCTGACTCTCTAACCACTGAGCACCCACCAGGCACATTTCTATAATATTTAAACTTATAAAAATACTAGAGGCCCAGTGCATGAAATTCGTGCATGGGTGTGTGTGTGTGTGTGTGTGTCCCTCAGACCAGCCTGCACCCTCTCCAATCTGGGACTCCTCTCACAATCCAGGACTGCTGGCTCCCAACCACTCGCCTGCCTGCCTGCCTGATTTCCCCTAACCACTCTCCTGCCAGCCTGATCGATGCCTAATTGTTCCCCTGTTGGCCCGATTTCCCCTAACTGCCCTCCCCTGCTGGCTTGGTCACCCCTAAGTGCCCTCCCCTGTCAGCCTTGTCACCCCTAACTGTTCTCCCTTGCAGGTCTGGTCCCCCCCAGCTGCCTTCCCTGCAGGCCTGGTCTCCCGCAACTGCCCTCCCCTGCAGGCCTGATTGCCCTCAACTGCCTTCCCTTGCAGGCCTGGTCCCTGTCAACTTGTGGCGGCCATCTTTGACCACATGGGGGCAGCCATCTTGTGTGTTGGAGTGATAGTCAATTTGCATATAACCTCTTTATTATATAGGATATTATTAGCCCAAATTTAAAAAAAATAATTTTACTTTTTGATCTATAATTCAAAGTATAAGAATTTATTTTAAGGAAAAAATCAGAATTGATAAAAAGCCTAAATCAAAGAGTAAACTTATAACTTCACAATAGTGAAAAAATATATATACCCAAATATTCAACAATATAGTTATTTTAACTGTGGCACATTAAAACAGGAGATTATTGCCCTGGCCAGGCAGCTCACTTGGTTGGAGCTTCTTCCCACACCCAAAAGTAGTGGGTTCGATTCCTGGTCAGGGCACATACCTAGGTTGGGGGTTAGCTCCCCAGTAGGGGGTGGTACAGGAGGCAACCAATCAGTGGTTCTCTCTCTCTCTCTCTCTCTCTCTCTCTCTCTCTCTCTCTTCTTTCTTCCTCTCCCTTCCTCTTTCTCTAAAATCAGTGAAAACATATTCTCTGGTGAGGATTAAAAAACAAAACAGAACAAAAAAAAAACCCCAGTAGATTATTCTTCAAATGAAATGGTTACAGAGAATGTTTAATAGTGGAGAAAATGTGTATAATTACATTTTATATTTATCTTATACTACAAAAAATAATAAATATTAATATGTTTATATACTTTAGAAAACTCAATGGTTATAATAAACATCGAAAAAGTGTTGAAAAGGAGGTACAGAAAAAGTTGCATTGAAATTATGAAGGATTTTTTTTCTTTTAACTTTCTGTATTTTTCAATTACCCTATAATAATGGAGATCACTTGGATAATTGGAAAAATATTATTTAAAATGTATTATACCCACTAAATAATTGAATTAACATCCATTTAATCATCTTCTTTAAAGTTTAATCATCTCCTTGAGGGCTTATTTTAGAGCTTGTTTTTTAATAGTCTTGATATTTGATATTTTAATCAACTTCATTCACAGAAAAAGACTTGAAAGAAATCAATTAGAATTTTAATAACAACAGTTTTGGTACCATGAACAATTCTTTGGTTCCTCTTCATTCTTTTTATAGTTTACAAGTTAACTGTGGTGAGCATGTTATTACAGTTTTATACAAGCTATGGTAAAACTCATTTATAAGCAAAGTCTGATTTTTAAAAAAAATATGTTTTTAGTGATTTCAGAGAGATAGGGAGAGGGAGAGAGAGATAGAAACATCAATGATGAGAGAGAATCATCAATCAGCTGCCTCCTGCACACACCCCACTGGGGATAGAGCCCACAACCTGGGCATGTGCCCCTGACTGGAATCAAACCTGGGACTCCCCCCCAGTCTACAGGCCAACATTTTATCCACTGAGCCAAACCAGCCAAGGCAAAGTCTGGTTATTTTTAACCTTCACTCCACCTTAATCTTTCCTTGTGTTCTATGATACAAATTAAATATATAGCTGGGATGATGGATGGACAGATGGAAGGAAGGAAGGAAGGAAGGAAGGAAGGAAGGAAGGAAGGAAGGAAGGAAGGAAGAAAGGGAGGAAAGGAGGAAGGGAGGAAGGGAGGAAGGGAGGAAGGGAGGAAGGGAGGAAGGGGGAAGGGAGGAAGGGAGGAAGGAAGGGAAGGAAGGGAAGGAAGGGAAGGAAAGGAAGGAAAGGAAGGAAGGAAGGAAGGGAGGAAGGAAGGGCTCTGAAGTTTTCTATGTATATTATGATATCACTGAAGCACAGAAAGCTTAAGTTATTTGCCACGTTCCTCTCCATCCTTCCATCCATCCATCCATCCATCCATCCATCCATCCATCCATCCATCCATTATCCATCCACCTGATAAATATTGAGTTCATGCTATTTGCCTGTGATGGGCATTAGAAACAGATAGATATGAAAGATAGACATGTCTCTGTCCTCCAAGTATAATTAAAATAATGATTCTATATGTAACTAATTAATTGCAATTATAAAAAGTACATAAAAGAAGTAGTAGGTAGGGTAAGATATAAAGCAGAGGTAAGACTTAGCAAAGCAGGAATAAGAATGTCTGAGGTCTATGCAATAGAACACACTCTTCTTCTGCATCCCCTCTTCCACTTTCTATGAAATTAAAAATGAAGTGCTTATTGAACTTGCACTGGATGCTAAAGAAGGAGTTATTTATAAAGTGTTGTGGTCTTCATAATACAGGTCAACCCCAGGAAGGAAACAGATGTTCTTAATAAGAATAATGCAGAGGTTGCTGTTTTATAAAGGGCAGGTCAAAGTCAGATTAATGCGAGAAATTTTCCTTTCCTCATATGAGACTTGAGTATATGGCCTCCAAGAAAAATTAATGCTCACTTGGGTGGGGTGTACTTATTTCTTAATGAAGAAATAATAACGGAAGAGTTCAGCCATTATTGAAGTCGTAGTTCAGTTTAAACTAAACTGAAACCAGAGTACCAATTCTTGTTTCCTCATAGAACTGCAGTTTAGTTTTCCCCTTTAGGGAAGAGTGAGGGCCATTAAGCTCCATTAATATTTAGTTGAAAGCATTCATCTTGCAGAATTCAAGCACAAAACAGGGAATGTGTTTCCCAAATGAAGATGGGGTATTTGTTTGGGGGTCTTGGGAGAGGAACCTTTAGAAAGAGAAGGAGGATTGAAGAGAGAGGGTCAACAGAGAAAGAGCTCCCACATGTTCCTGCTCGTGTAGATAGAAGTCTCTTGTCAGATTAATATGTCAGTATGCAGAGATGGATAAATTCTGGATGCTTTGGTTGGTTGATAATTCTGGACTTGCAAACATGAGGATCCTTCATGTACTCTGATAAGTCAGTCAAATTGTGACCAGCTTATAAGATCCTTCCTGAGTTACTAAATGTCTTTTCTAGGTAGCATTTTTATTTTTGTCTATCCCAGCACACTAGTTACTACCATATATAAAGCTAAGCAGTATTTGCAACCTAATATTTCTTCCTCTAACTTTTGTAAGTATCTGCCTTTTTTTCTTGAGCTTTGAGGGCTTTTTATTACCAGTTTCCATTTTAGGAATGCAGTTTTTAAATTAAATTTTTGTTTTGTGATAATTGTAAATTCATATGCCATTCAGTAAATAATACAAAATATGCCACATATCCTTCACCCAGTTTTCTCCGATGATAACATCTTACTTAACTTATAGTACAACATCATAAACAGGAAATTAGTGTTAATATGATTTTAATTCTTTCAGATTTCCCCAGTTTTACATGCAGTTGTGTCTGTGCATAATTATTTCTATATAATTTTATCACATTTATAGATTTGTGTAATAGGATTGTCTTAAAGGCTTCCTCTATATTCATTTAGATCTACATCAGATTGTTATAATTTTTGCTTCAACTATCAAATATTATTGAGAAAACCTGAGAGGAAAATGAATATCTATTGTATTTACCCATATTTTTTCTCTCTTCCTTGTTCTCCCCTCCTTCGTTTTGTTTCATGATTACTTCTTTTAACATTTCTTTTCTGCTTAGAGATCTTCCTTTTGTCATTTTTTTATGACAAAACTCTTTGTTCATGCCAAATTCTTTTTATTTTTATCTGGAATTGCTTGATTTGTCCTTTATTTCTGAAGAATATATTTGCTGGATGTAGAATTCTGTGTCAATAGAACTTTTCTTTCAAATTACTTCTTTCTAGCTTCTATGGTCCTAAATAGAAATATTCTTTTATTCCTATTTTTTTCTTTATAAAGTATCATTTCTTTACTGCTACATTTTGATAATTTTTTTGGTTTTAATTGTAGGTTTTCATAAAAGTGACTAGTATTATTTGTCTTGCTGTGAATTTCTATACTTTTACTCTCTGGAGTTTACTCAGTATCTTGAATTTGTAGGTTTATATCTTGGCAAATTTGGAAAGTTTTCAGTCACTATTTCTTTGAGAATTTTTTTAAACCTCTGCTTTTTTTCTGGCATAAATGTTAGATCTTTTGTTATAGTCTCTAAGGCTGTGTTCATTTTTTATTCAGTCTATTTTTTCTCTAATTTGCAGATTGGATATTATATATTCCCTCTTAAAGTCCACTGATTTCCCCCACCCTCTTTCCCTTTTATTCTATTGTTGAACTCAAATATTCAGAGTTTTCTTTTTGTTGTTGTTGTTAATCCTCACCCAAGAATATATTTTTTTCCGTTGATTTTCAGAGAGAGTGGAAGGGAGAGAGAGAAACACCAGGTGTGAGAGACACATAGATTGGTTGCCTCCCGCATGTGTCCTGACTGGGGCCGAGATGGAGCCTGAAACTGAGTAAGTGCCCTTGACTGGAATCAAACTCGTGACCCTTCAGTCTGTAGGCCGATGCTTACCCACTGAGCCAAATTGGCTAGGGATTAGTTTTTTATTTAGGTTATTGTATTTTTTGGTTCTTCAATTTCCATTTATATTTTTTCCTTCCTAAGGCTTTCAATTTTTTATCTGTTTCAATTGTGTTTATAATTCCTCATTGAAACATTTTTATGATGCCTGCTTTAAAATTCTTATCAGATCTAATACCTCTATTGTCTTGGTGTTGGTGTCTGTTAACTTTTCTCATTCAAGTTAAGAAATTCCTGGTTCTTGGTATGAAGAATGATTTTCCATTGAAACTTGGACATGTAAGGATTTATGCTTTAAGACTCGGTGTCTTATTACGTTTTGTGTTTTAGCAGGTTCCATTTGAAACGGCTCTGGCAGGGGTTGTAGGGTGCTGCTTCTTTACTGCAAAGTGATGGGTGGAAGTCCAGATTTCTACTGTGACTCAGTGGCTTCTCATTGCTGAGTGAGGCTGGGAGTTCAGGTTCCTTCAACCCCACCAGTTCCTCCCTCATAACTCTGTCTAGGAGCTGGAGGGCTCTCCGTGTGGCCTCACTGAAACCACAGGAGGGTATTGCCTCATTTTCTCTGACAATAATCATTCATCATCGCATTGTCAGCGAGCAGTGGTGAAAGTCCTGCTTCCATTAGGCATCTTCTGACCCAGCTCAGGTGGAGTCACCTTGTTACGACTTGGTGGGAATGTAAGTCAGCTCCCAACGTGGCATTCTGTGACAGCGCCTTGCAGGGTGTTGAGGCACCTTGTTACAACCTGCTGAGGGTGGGATCTAGTTTCCCCACTGGGCCACAGTTCTGTATTTTCCGATGGCATGTGGCTGAAGGAGAGCAGTTAATGCCTAAGACTGTTTTCTGTCTTGCGAGGTTGCTGTTTCCTGATTCTCTGCCTAGAAAGCGCAGGCTTTTCCTGGTGTCTTGGTTATTTTGTTTCTGTCTCTGCCTGCAAGTGCATCTGGGTTGCAGGCTCCTCTGGAACCCAGTCTGGGGTATATGAAGCAAAGAGAAAACTGGGGACTTACCGCCATGTAGTTTCTTGGGCTCCAAGTTTTCTCCTCTCCAACTTTGAAAGGGTCCTTATGTTTGGTTTACATGTATTTCCAGGGTTTTTAGGAAAAAGCATGTCTACTCTACCTTTTAAAGCAGCAGTGAAATTCATTTTTAAAATGCAGAAATGACCCTGGCTTGCAGGATGGATTGTGGAAGGAAGCAAACCTGAGGGAACCCTGCTTACTCTTCCTCCATGTGACTTCTAGACCTTCTCTGGAGCTAAGGATTCTTGAAGAAAGAGCTGTAAGCTTCACTTGCCAAGAGTATTTTAAAAATAGATTCAAGGAGAAATACAATCAATAAGAAATTATATGTTATTCTTTTTTCTTAAAAAATAACACCCAACAACACCACAATTTAATTCTAAATCTAAGAGAATAGATAGAGGGAAAAACAGACTTATCAGGAAGATGCATTAGTGGAGTAATAAGAAAGAGGTATAGTCATAGTTAGAAATTAAGGTTTGGGATATTTATATAAATGGATTTAGGGACGGCTATTTTCAGAACCCTGAGAAAAAGGAAACCTCATCTTTGTGAGGGCATTATGAGTTTTCAAAGAGGATCTATAGAAAATGAGAGTGGCCCTAGCCAGTTTGGCTCAGTGGATAGAGTGTTGGCCTGTGGAACAAAGGGTACTGGGTTAGATTCCAGTCAAGGGCATGTATCTTGGTTGCAGGCTCCTCCCAGGCCCAGGCCCTGGTTGGGGCATGTGCAGGAGGCAACCAATCGATGTGTTTCTTTCACATCGATGTTTCTCTCTGTCTTCCCCTCTTTCTTCCACTCTCTCTGAAAGATTAATGGAAAAATATCCCTGGGTAAGCATTAAAACAACAACAAAAAGGAGAGTGAAATTAATATGAAAGAAATAATAAAAATGAAGCCACAATTATGAAATATTATATTCTCCAAAACAGTTTTCTCCCTTCTTTCTAACTTCATTCTGTCCGGAATTTCAATCACAGTAATTTCTTTCAGCTATTGAAAATTTGTAAAATGATTGACCCAGTTTTTTTCATTAATTTAACAGAGTATAGATTGATTCTTAAAGCATCATAATTAAGAAAGCCTCTGGAATTCTAGGGTAATGGTTAAATCATTCAACAATAGTAAGGACATGAATAGCAGTGGAAGAAAAAAATGAACTTCACAAATATAATTTGCAGCAATTGTAGCCATATGCAAATCTGATAGCAAACTATTTCTGAGTCTCCTTTACCAGTATAGTTCATTAAGTGAAAAGAAAGCAGCAAAAAAACAAACAAACAAAAAAAAACCCAATAGTGGAGATTAATACATGTGTAATAGTTATGACTGGTGCGATAAAATCTCTTTGATATTATACCATCCAGAATAGTCTTCTGAATTATCATTCATTTATTAGGCAAATAAATATTTGAAGTTATCTTTCATGTATTTTACCTGTTAACTAGCATGTACAAGCAGTTGTACTAGATTTTATAATAATAATTTATACAAATTAAATACAGGTCCTTTCCAGATGTTGGGAAGTAACTTAGATACCTTGAATTGCTTTTTGGAGTTGGGTGGGATATTTAGTATAATATCCAACTATTATTATACCTCTTTCTATACTTTAGTATAAGAATGTCATAATTACACTAACTAGAGTACTCTAATCCAAGCAAGATGTCTTTTGTTTTGTTTGTTTTTTTAATAAAATTAGTTGTACTAGGATATCTTTAAAATGTCAGAATGAACACAACCAAAATTTCACTTTAACCAACAATGACATGACTATAACTAGAATTTCTACAGAGATAAATTGAAAGAAAATGATATGTTAAATGAATGATTATATTGGCTCTGAAGGTCATTGGACTTACATAAGTTCTTTAATTTCTTTTTTTTTTCTAAAACTCATTTTGCCATTTACTGAGTTAATGGCTTACTTTTTTTAAAAAAAGTATATTTTATTGATTTTTTACAGAGAGGAAGGGAGAGGAATAGAGAGTTAGAAACATCGATGAGAGAGAAACATCAATCAGCTGCCTCCAGCACACCTCCTACTGGAGATGTGCCCACAACCAAGGTACATACCTTTGACCGGAATCGAACCTGGGATCTTTCAGTCCACAGGCCGACGCTCTATCCACTGAGCCAAACCAGTTAGGGCAGTTTTTTAATTTCTTTAAGCCTAAACCACTAGTCTAATTTTGGAATCCTTAATTCAAATTGAATCAGGATTCTTAAAATTTTGGTGCATTTGAGAACCAAAATCATCCACACCCATACAGGTTACAATCTACCTTCAGAAAATTGTGCTGTTCAGCTGTCTTCACAAATATGACTTTACTATGTCAGGAAACTTTTGCTCAAGAGGATAGTGTTTACAAATAGTTTTGTGGGGTTTTTTTTTTTTTCAGGAAAATCCCTCCTCTCCCCCAAACAGACATCTTAGATGAATATCAAACATTCAACTTTTCAATAGCCACTCCCCACCCCCACCATCTCATTGAAACCTTCTGAAATTCTTGCCTAAAAATCTTCACCTCCGTGTGATCACCCTACCTAAACTGTTATAGAATGGTCCTAATTAAGCTTCCACAATGAAAGATCCACCTTAAACTACACCTCCAAAACTCATAAAATTCCAACTTTGCCCGCCACCCTCAAAGAAGCTATTAAGATTCTATCAAGACAATGCATTCTCTCACCTTGGAAAGCAATAAAATCAGCTTTGTCTTGTCAACAGTTTGTTTTAGTGGTATTTTCAGTGGGCCAGCATTTAATACATTCGTAAGAACTAATAGGAAAATTATACACTTTCAAAATGGAATATATGATTTCATCACATTAAAAAAATAACTACACTTGGTGACTATTGTAGCATAAGAGAAAAGGAAATGAAATTAAACTGCGTTATGAAGACTATAGATTATGTTGTAAAATAAAATGACAACAACCTCTAGCTTTATCTTCCTTCCTCTTTATTCTTGGTGGTAATGGGATTGGAACGTATTTAATAAAACTGACCCCAGCCATCCTGAATGGCTAAGAGAGAGCCTTTTATACTTTTACCATGTAGTCAGGAATAAGAAAGATTTGAGTGCCTAGGTTATGCCCTGCCCTACAAGGAATAGGATGAGAGACATACTAGGGAGACAGTTCCTTTTACAAAAAAATAAATAAATAAAATGGGATTGCAGCATCTCAGGGAAAACATGAGTTATCCCTTCATAATGTGAGCTCATTTGTAAGTGTCCTAGACAGTAATCGGCCACAGCTTTATCTGATCAAGAGACTGGCTACAATGGGAGCCCCCACCAGGGCCCTCCTGGAGCTCAGAGCTATTCCCCACCCTCTGGAGGGAGTGTTGCATGTGTACCTCCTCCTTCTCTGCAAAGGGTGCAATTCCTGGGAAGAGTGGTCTGGCACAGCCTGGGGACTATAGACAAACAGTGTGGGAAAGACACTGGAGGAGGGGGATGGAGACAGCTGGAAAGAGGCAGTACTTACACAGGACAATGCCTCTTTCCAGTGCTATTTCTCACATTGTGCCCCTCAATTAAAAAACAAAATAAAACAAAACTTATACCTTCCCATTACTGTCTGGAGTGTGTTTAGTTTGGGGGAAAACGGTGAGGATGGCAAGAGGTAGGGACAGAAGAGACTAAGTTTTGTTCAATTATCATGTGGGGACTGGGGCTGAAAAAATAGAAAGGTATCATCGCTCTCTCTTCCATGTCAGCCCTATCATCCATGAAAGCCATATCTTTGGCCATTTCACATGTTAGAAGGTCTGAGCCCGTGAAGGGATTCACTGTGATTGCTGGAGAGGGCAAGTTTGGAGGCTGCTCATTTGTTCATTACCAGACATGCTTTAGATGGTGAATAAGTTGGTAAGCGAATAGATATGGTTCCTGTCCTCACAGAGCAAACTCTAGGACAGAGAATGAATCTCAATCAAAGAATTGCATAAATAAGTATAAACTTACATACCAGATGAGGGCAGGCATGGTATTCTTCTGGGAATTCTGTAGCTCACCATCAGGGGGGTTAGAAAAGGCTCCCCTAGGAAATATATTGAGCTGGGACCTAAAGGAAAAAAGGAAGTTCCTTTAACATGTATTGCATCTTATATTCATGAATCATTAAAGTTATGAATCATAAATTTGAACCCTAGCTAAGGTCTAAGAGCTTTTAAATCTGATGCTTGCTTTCACTTTTAAAAGAAACCTCGGTGGTCAAAAGGGAATGTTGGCAATACAATAATCAAGTGGAGATTTAATGACTTGAATTTCTGTTATCTAAATTCAGGTGATGCTGTTTGGATTTGACAGAGATGGAGAGTAGCAATGGATCGTAAGGGTTAAACAATTATGCTCTGTGGTCAGATGGCCTGTGTTTGCATCCTGATGCTGCTGCTACTTACAAGATGTGGCGCACTCGTCCACAAGGAGGCGCTGATGTTCTCAAGGCCATTGGACTTAGTGTCTACTTCCAGGTGACATACCAGCTATCCTTCTAATCTGTGCCTTGGTTCACCTTTTTGTAAAATGGGCACAGGGATAGCAACTACTTCAACAGTTTGCAAAGTAGATTAAATTAGGTAAAGGATAAGGTTCTTAGCACAGTAACTAATCAAAACTGGCTATGGTTATGAATGACAATGACTAGCTGGGATTTGAATTTATGTCTCTATCTCAAGATCAGCATTCATTGTATAAACCACTTTGAGGATCATAGCCTCACCAAAGGAAAATATGTCTAAGGAATGGATTTTGAATGCACAGAAAGATGTGGCATTTATTTGGGAACTCTTGGACCTTGTAAAGTACAGAAAAATAAGTGTAGATAATATCTATACTAATAATAGAGGAATATGAAAATTGTTCGGAATGCCGTCACATAACGACCATTCATCAGGCTGCGTACCGCCCCCCCCCTCCTCCCAGGCAGCTGAGAGGCCTGGGGTAGGTAGGATAGGATGCAATAGGAGGGGATAAGAAAGGAGAGGGAGAGGAAGGCAGGCCTGCATGTAGACAGGCCAAGAGGAGAAACAGAAATACAGAAAGGGAACAAGAAAAAAAGGGCAGGAATGGAAAAGGGAAGGAAATATGGGGATGCACG
>NW_005871072.1:9967628-10024152 GCF_000147115.1 Myotis lucifugus
TCATTTAGGTAAGAGGCGAACCATTGATTGGTTGCCTCCCCATGTGCACCCTGAATGCGGAATTGAGACCCACAACATAAGATATATGGCCTGAATGGAGTCAAGACCCTACAGCCCTTTCACTTTATAGAAATGTTGTTCTCTCGGGCGGTGGGGGCGCGCAGCTGTGCCTGGTGAAGGGGTGGGGTGCAGGTGGTGTGGAGTGGGTATCCCTGCCCAGACGCGGGAGGAGGAGGGTGGTCCCCGGCAGAGGCCATTGGGAAGGATAGGTGGACGGTCAGAGGCCTTCAGGGTGGAGGCGCTCCTGCTCTGCGGCAGCAGTGCCCGGGCCGCCCGGGCCTCAGCCACCCTCCCTGGGAGGGGAGCCACAGCTTAGCTGGGGCAGAGTTGAACACTAAGGAGGGTACCACTTTTGTCCCCGAGGGCTGGACCCCAAAGACACTAGCCAGGGTTAGGCTGGTGGTGCATTAAGTTTACTTTGTTGACTAGAAGTTGGGGCGTCCTGGGCAGGGAATGGGAGGAAGATGGCAGCGGGGAGGCAGGGGAAGGGGGGACAGTGAAGGCTTGCCTGGGGCTGGGCCCTGGGCTGAGGGTTAATGCCCCCCCAAACGGAAGCTTTAATAACAAAGTGGGCTCAGGCAGAGCTGGAAACAGGTCTCAGCGAGAAAAGGGGGAGGTTTAAAAGAGAAACCAGTGAACATGGCGGGGGGTGGGGGTGGGAGGTAGTAATAGGGAAGGAGGGGGCAGGCAGGGTTCAGGCTCACAAGGGAAAGGTGAATGGGGGGGTGGGAGGAGTAAGAAGGAAACAGACATGGGGTATGAAGGGAGGAAGGAGGGAGGGAGAGGGGCATTGGGAGGTTCAAAGGGAGGGAGGGAAAGAAAGCGGGAAAGAGAAGGATGCTAAAATGGGGTGAGGCCAGGAAAATAGTTAAATAAAAAGAAGAAACAGAATGTGAGAGTGAGGGGAGTTTAAAAGGAGGAGTTAGTAAGAAAATTAAGTACAGGGTGATTTTTTTTTAAATGTAGTCGGACATCCCCTGAGGGCTCCCGGACTGTGAAAGGGCACAAGCTTGACTGATCACCCCCCCACCACCCCCTGCACAAATTTTGTGCACTGGGCCTCTAGTGAATATATATATAATTTGAAATGAGATTCAACTGACTGCATGCTGAGTTAAATCTTCTTTGTGTTATTTGTTCTTTTTTGAGCGTGAAAGGGTTTTTTTACTCCTTTTTAAAATTTCTGCATTTACAAAATTCAATTGTTAGAAACTGCTTTTAAATTTAGCACAACTTGAAATAGCCTTCTCAAGTCAACATTATTGCAAAAGGTAAAATCAAAGCAATGAAAAGGCTTCTGCGGCTCTGCCTGGGCTGCACCCCGGGAAGCGTGGGCGGCCGGGAGCAGTCAGTCTCAGACAGGTCTGTGTGGGCAGCTCTGCTGAAGTGGCAGAAACAAACAGCATCCACGGAACTGGTCATTTCTCTCCTTTGATGCCTCGTCTGTGTAGATTCTCCCTTTCATTAGAGGCTTTTGAATCCAATGAAGAATGACAAGAGGAACGAGTGCATTTCAGATTACAAAGTTTGATTTTTCTAGTCTATTGATTTGTGGGGCCATGTGGATTTGATATCAGCTGTAATTAAACATCAATCAATAGTCCCGTGGAGTCTTCAGTTCTGTGTGCTCCGTGATGGGCTACTACTGAATTTCTCTTGCTTTCGACTGTTAACTTTGATAATGCATGAATATTAAAAGCTTGTGCCACAAAGCTTCCATACATAAAAGAGGAATTAAGTGGCTTGTTTGCTTAACTATATTTTTAGAGGACTCTCACGCTACGGGTTTAGGATCATGGACTTGAGACTAGTAGGTCGTTGGGCTTTGGAGCCTGCCTCTGGCACATGTTAGTTCTGTTAACCTGGGCAAGTTACTCAGTTTCCCTACTTACGAAATAGAGACAATGATGCTTATTTCATGCAGTTATTAAAAAGATTTAGACTCAGTACACATAAAGAATTGAAACCATGCCTGGCACACATAAGTGTTAGCTATTCTTAAGTATATTCAATATCTTGATAGGTGCTTTAGTGTGGGACTGAAGCAATTGAATTCAAGAACTGGATGACATCATGGATGCTTTCATGTGAAATAAAAAAAAATAATTTCTCTTTTTCCAGACTGTATTTTTTGTTATTAGCATTACGTTTTATCAAAAGTTATAAACACAGTCTTCTTAGAATACAGGACTGAACTCTTCCTTTCAGTTTGGACACTGCAAAGTCTTATATTTCAAAATGTGTCTGCATTGCTATGAGCCTTTCATCCAAATACTTTGCCAGCTGTGTGTAGGAGTCAGGGAAAGATTTCTATAAACAAGTAGATGTAGTATTCAGGAAGGACTTTCTTTAGAAAGAAAAAGTTGGCATTTTTGTGGTGGTGCTATGCTAGAATTTTAAGTGACTCTAGCTCTAGCTATTAAGAACATGGAGGCAGGAATTCTAGTGAATTTGATTCTTTGCTCTTACAGAAAGTGTTTGATATCAACAACACATAGAATAGGGAGTGGTTTAAATACCAGGTAAATTCTCACAAAATGTCTTTTTATAGTGGCAAAAAAGTATACAAGCATTACCTTTAAGATAGCACTGCCTGTTCAATTTCAGGTTACTCTCTTGCAGATGAGAACTCAATCATATGTTTAGATCAGACATAACAACTGAGTTAAAATTAATGCCGAAACCGGTTTGGCTCAGTGGATAGAGCATCGGCCTGCGGACTGAAGGGTCCCAGGTTCGATTCCGGTCAAGGGCATGTACCTGGGTTGCGGGCACATCCCCAATAGGAGATGTGCAGGAGGCAGCTGATCGATGTTTCTCTCTCATCGATGTTTCTAGCTCTCTGTCTCTATCCCTTCCTCTCTGTAAAAAATCAATGAAATATATTTAAAAAAATTATTGTTAATTTGGTACAGATGTAGGTGAAGATATCTTGGGAAAAAGTCTAAATCGCAGTAGGCTCATCAGTCCAGCTTCTTACGTATCCCACAGCTGGAAGGAAGAACTATTGTTCCAAAACAGTCATAGACAATTGACATGGCAAATAGAGAGCCCCCAACATGGTGTTTAAAGCCCCCTTGCTTATCTGTGAATCCAGCTTATCAAAACCTAGAGTTTCAGTTTGAGAATGCCTTTGATTTCATTCAGTTCCATGTGTCCTTTTAAACAGTATGAGCATTGTTGTCCTCCGTGATGCCACATCTCCTGTACCCTTTTGGTCTTCATTTTTCATGACCTCAAAAGTATTGATTAAACCCACCACTCCCTCCTCAATATTCCTTTATCATGGCCTCCTTAACCTCTTTCTCTCTTTTTTTCTCCCCCCTCTGTGAATATTCTTTCTTAGTTTTCCTTATTAGCTCTATCCAACTAGTAAATATTGGATTTTCAAAGGCTGCTTTCTTTTTTCAGTCTTCCTGCCTATGATCTTATACACTTTGATACTTGAATTACCCCTTACTCACTGACAAATCCCATCTTATCCTAGGTTCTTACAGGAGCAGAGTGAGACAAAGGCTTGTATGCAGGTAGTTTATTGGGAAAGTTACCCCAGGTATTGGCAGTGGCACACATGGGAAGTAAAACAGGGCACTAAGAAAAGCCAGCAGAAGGATGTCTTATCAAGTTGACCACTTCTTCAGTTTTCTGAGCTCCAGACCCATATAACCAACTGAACTCATGTTCTTGCCCTCCTAACCTAAACATCCTCCAAACTTTCCTGCCTGGGAAATGGTATCTAGTTGCTCATGGCATAAACCCAATTATCATCCTTGACATTGCTCTCTCTTCAATCTCCATATGAGTTGATCTCCAATTCTTCTTCTTGTTGCTCTCCATTTCCACAGCCACCCCTGTCATCTAAACCACCATCAAATCATCTCTTACTTTGGCTATAGGAACAGCTACCCCACATTCATTCTTAATTCCTTCAAATTTGTTCTCCACTGTGACCTGGAAATAACATTTTGTAAATGAAATTCTAAGCACATAATTATCTTGTTAATCCCTTTACTGTCTTCTCATTGCTCTCAAGACAAAGTCCAAACACTTTCAAAGTGGCCCACACTTATAAGTGATTTTCAACTCTAAGTGGAATCGAATGAACAAAGTAAAGTGATGAACAAAATAGATCCAGAGACAAGGAAGCATGCAACAGACTGACGAATCTCAAAAGGAAGGGGGGAGAAGGGGTGGGTTGGAAGAGATTGACCAAAGGACATATTTGCATATATGCACAACACATGGACACAGACAATAGTGCAGTGAAGGTCTGGAGGGGCAGGAGTGGGATGGAGGGGGTCAATGGGGGAGGGGGAGGAAGGGGGGCATCTGTAATACTTTCAACAATAAAGATTTTTAAATAAATAAATAAATAAATAAATGTGCCCAACACATATGGCATGACCTGAGCCCTGCCCGTCTTTGTTACTCACCAGGGTCCAGCTACTCAGAGCTTCCCTTCGTGTGTCAAATGGCACCAGCTCCTTCCTCCCTCTGAGCCTGCCCGTACTCCTGTGGTAAGTATGTCCTTTTTTTGTGAGTTGGTTTGGAAAACAAGGCAGATTAATGGAGATGTTTGGATCTTAAAAAGAAGGGATGAGGCAAATGCAGGGAACAATTAGAGAGGGATAAGCAGTTCAGAGAGAACAGAAGTCTGATTTAAACATCAACTACTTTATCATTTTTATTCAGTGCCTTGCATCCGAACCTTCATTATTTATTGAACAGTTTTATCAGTTACTTGGCACTTAGTTTGTTTAAAGCCCAACTCCAGTGCTTTGGAACATTAATTCATTTACTTAATTCCAGCTATGTTTCAGAACTGAGCTAAGTTCCAAATTCTGGTTCCTTAATGTTGCCATGATCATTACAACAAATACTCCACTCCTTAGAATTCTTGTTTTTTTTTGGTTTTTTTTTTTAGAATGAGTGGTTTAAACGTTGAGACTAAACTATTACACATTATGTAATTTTGGAAATACCAAACTTTGAGAAACCTTTGTTTTTTCATTTAATTTTTCATTAACCCATTCAATATTTATGAGAACCTTCTTTATGTTAGAAGTTTTGCTACCACTGGAGTGTGTCACCAGTAGCTCAGATTCTCTATCCAAACCTGACCTTTCTTCCCCTGGCTGGTATTCCCTGCATTTATCTCCCCTCACTTGAATAAACCTCTGCTACCTGTGTTACCATGCACTAAAAATCACATTTAATCTGTTCCAAATGTTTTAACTTGAAATAAAAAACTCTTTACTATGCGTATGTAGCCCAGACTATTCTCCTGTGAGCTAAATCCTCACCTCTTTTCACACATCGCTCCTCCAGCCATTTTTCTTTTATTAGCACCATCAAAACAGCAGAGGTAGTTATCTAAAAACAAACCCAAACTAAAGATATTCAGAAACTACATGAAGAACATTGTAATACTTCACTAAAGGACATGAAGTAAGCCCTAAAATAATGGGTGGCCATAGCCTGTTTTTGGATAAAAAACAACAACAAAAACAGAAAACAATTCCTATTGACAATTTTCTCAAAATTAAATAATGAACAAATTTATATCTCAATTAAAATAACAAGATTTTTTAAAAAAACTTTTCAGAAATAATAAGTATGTGAGAATATCTCGGAATGTTCTGATATAGAAAAGTAATTATAAGCTATGCTAAAATAATTTGGTACTATTGCATAAATCAATAAAGGATACTAAAAGAAAGTCATAAATAAACTCATAAATATAATCAAGAAATTAGTAAAGAATATATTTAAAATTCTTAAGGATATGATACATTATTCAGAAAGTTCAATTGGCAATTGGGCTAGATCTTTTGAGAAAAGTAAAACTAAATGCCTACTAAAAGTTTTATTCTAAAACAAATAGCATATAAATAAGCATTTAAATGTAAAAATTATAAAATCAGAAGAAATTTTATTTCTTAAAAACTTAAAGACTTTCTAACTCAGAAACTGAGAGGGAAAAAAAATCAAAATTGTACTATAAAAAAGAGTTTAGCTTTTGAATTGCAAAATAATTTCATGTCACAAGAAATATAACTATGAAAATATATGCAAAATATAAATATATGCCAAACAAATGTCACAAAGAGTTTTCACAATAAAAAAAATGAGCAAATACTTGAAGTAAAATTCCACAGTGAAAAAAATTACGAACAGTGAATAGCCATATGGTAAGATGTTAAAATTCTTTTATAAGTATATATGCAAATTTACATAACAATGAGACACCATTTTTTTCCTATCTTATTGGAAACACGAAAATGTTTTATAATAGCCAGTATTGACTAGAATAAACAAGTACTCTCAAGTTGTGTTGAAAGACATTTTGAAAATATGAAGATGTTTTGTGACCAAAAGTCCCACTCATAGGAATTTATCTAACAGTTTTACTTAAATGCAAAGATGTTCAGTGAGGCCCAAATCCAGAAACAACCCAAATGTTCATCAATAGGAAAAGTACTAATAAAATCCATCTATTGTGCTACTTTGCAACTATGATTAGAAATGGGTACATTTAGCTACTTAAATGGAAAGTTGACCAATATACTGGCCAATAAAAAAAATATATAAAATACAAATGTTTATGTAAATAAAAGTATCATTTACATATAAAGTATACTTATATATTTCTGGACATGTAGACATAAAACTGTTAATGTGGTTAAATCTGAGGAATAACAAGTGTGGAAAGGGCAATGGCAAAGGGGGAGTATCACCTTACATACTAGGTCTTGTTTGAATCATTTTATAAACCTACCTAAGTATTGTATTTATAGATTTCTATTTTCTCCGCCCCCCCAAAATAGCAACTCTTCTTACCTCTGGCACTGAAACTTTTTTTTTTTCTCCCAGGAATAACCTGTTTGTTCTAAGACACCATGTGTCTGCTTGGTAAATGATGGGTCCAGAAATTGAAATATCCATGCTCGGTGATTGTGACAAATCCCTTTGGGGGTTAACTTTTATATTTATAGTTTGTTCTGACAGGAGTATTGAAATCTGCATGTGCATGTCACAGTTGGGATAATTTTGGCACAAGCAGAGGCTCTTGCTGCTACAGCTAAGACAGGATGAATGCCTTCCACAGCAGCGGCAGCATGCCGGGCATGAACAACCCCATTTATTTTAGCATTGAACGCATCATACTTTTTCCTCTGCTTTCTTCACTTCCCTCTGGCTTGGCAGAAAAATAGATTTCACAGTATTATTATTTTCTTTGTTGCTTCCTGGTAAAATATAAGAGAGAGAAAATGTTGCCTTTCCATGAGGCCTAATTGCTGAATGTGGAAACTTGGCTCCAAAAAGTGTAACTACAGGTACAACTAATTAGGTGAGTGACTTCTTTTTCCCCATGTGTAATTCTGCACCCAATTCTGAAGTGTGGGTTATTTCCCACACCATCAAACAATTCTCCAACATCAGCTACAATTTATCTCAATTCTGACACTATCTACCCAGAGATGGCATTTCACAGATCTAAGATTGAAGGCTCAGTCCTACAAGACTACCCCACCCCTCACTTTAGAGGCCAATCACAAGTCTAAGTTGTCACCTGTGCTTCTGACTGACCAGCTATAGATTAGAAGGTCCCACAACCCCCTTTTTGGGTTCCATGATTTTGCTACAACAGCTCACAGAACTCAGGGTTACATGCTAGATTACCCATCTATAATAATAAAAGCGTAATATGCTAATTAGACCTGACAGCCGAACAACCTTCCAGACATCATTCCGGACGTCCTTCCAGATGAAGCCGAGGCAGACGGGGGCCAAGGCAGGAGAGCAGTTGGGGCGATCAGGCAGGCAGGCAAGTGGTTAGGGGCAATCAGGCAGGCAGCAGAGTGGTTGGGGCAATGAGGCAGGCAGGCGAGTGGTTAGGGGTGATCAGGCAGGCAGGTGAGTGGTCGGGGCAATTAGGCAGGCAGGGAGAGTGGTTAGGGGCGATCAGGCAGGCAGGCAGGAGAATGGTTAGGAGCCAGTGTTCCCAGATTGTGAGAGGGTGCAGGCTAGCTGAGGGTGCAGGCCGTGCACTGGGCCTCTAGTTTACTATAAAAGGTTATATATCAGAAACAGCTAGATGGGAGAGATACTAGGTACAGGAAAAGGGCTTGGCACGTCCCTGCTCTCTGAGCATCCATTCTCTCTAAATCTCCGTGTGTTCACCAACCTGAATGCTCTCTGAACCCTGTCCTTTTGGGTTTTTGTAGAGGCTTCATTACATTGGCATGACTGATTAAATCATTGTCAATTGGTGATTGGACTCAACCTCTAGCCCCTGTCCCCACCTCAGAGGTCAGTGGGTAGATTGTTCCAAACCTCTAATCATATGATTGGCAGCCACTGTCCTGAGTGACCTGGGGGCTTTCCAAAAGTCATCTCACTGACATAACAAAAGACACCTTTATCACTCTCATTACTTAAGAATTTCTAAGGGTTTTAGGAGATCTGTGTCAGGAAAAGGGTTGAAGACCAAATATCTATTTCTTATTATCTATACTAACAAAAGCTTAGGTGGTCCTCAGGCCCTCGCGTGCGACATCGTCACAAGATGGCCGCCACAAAGATGGCTGTGCACACAGCAGAGGCAGGGCCCAGTGGCTGCTCTGCAGTGGTGAGGCCTGGGGGTCCCGTGACTCTGTGCAGTGCAGAGGAGGCCAGTCCCAGTGTCTCTGCCACCTCACGCAGAGGAGGCGGGTCCCAGTGGAGGAGATGGGTCGTAGCAGGGGAGGGCAGTTGTGGGCAATCAGGCCAACAGGGGAGGGCAGTGTGGGTGATCGGGCTGGCAGGGGAGCAGTTAGGCATCAATCAGGCTGGCAGGGGAGCAGTTAGGGGCAATCAGGCAGACAGGAAGGCGAGTGGTTAGGAGCCAGTGTTCCTGGATTGTGAGAGAGATGTCCAACTGCCGGCCTGACAGTCAGACATTCCCCTGAGAGGTCCCAGATTGGAGAAGGTGCAGGCTGGGCTGAGGGACACCCCCCCTCCCATGCACAAATCTCGTGCACTGGGCCTCTAGTAAATTATATCATACCAAGTTTGGTCAGAACTTTGGAAGGTCCGGGGGTAACAAATACAAATGAGAAAAAGCACACACAAAAATCATGAAGAACCTGTTCCCTTTGTGTCCCTTTTGATTTTCTCTTCGCCAGGGGCACTGACACCAGGATTTCAGTAGACTCTACTTAATTCAAGAGCGGAGCTCAGCATCCAACTTATTTCTAGACAAGAACACAGTAAATACTGATTATTTCTAGCCATGTTTTCTATTTTGAATTCCACATTACTAACTAGATAATAATTGTTCCCAAGTAGTGGTTGTTTAAAAAAACATGATAATTTCTTAAAGCTAAATTTGGCAATAACACATGTACAAATACAGTCTTGTATGTTCAATAACTCAAAAAATTTGTTGGCTTTCATACTTTTGGTTGTTACCTAAATAAAAATAGAATACAAAGGACAAAAATGTCAAATTCTAATTTTAATATTCAGTGTTTCTAATAAATTGGAAATACAAAAATGAGTGAAAATTAAACTATTTAAAAATAAAAAAATAAAAATTTTTAGCTTCCCATCTCCCCAAATAGTAAACACAATAATTCAGTAAAATACATGGCATTGTCAGAATTCAATTCAGCTCATTTACTAGAACTTTTTAATTTCTAGAAAGTGATTTATGCGTTTTTCTTTTTTTTGAAATCATGTCTCATTAACCTTTTTATAAGGAAAACCACTAACTCATTTTTTCATCATTTCAATGTAGAACCATTAAAAGGAATATTAACTACTCACTAGAAAAGAAAGGAATTTTAATACTATGACATGGGAAAGCTGTTTCTCTCACTTTTAAAAAATGGAATTTAACTAATTTTATGGAGTTTGAATTTTATTATCAAAATAAATCATGTATTTGAAAAGGATTCCAAGCAACAGAAAATTATAGTGTGAAAAGTTAGAATTGCTCTTCGCTCCTCCTTGCTTTACCTTCCTGAGCCAGGAGCAGTGCTATATTTTTAAATATCTTTGTTGAAGATTGGATTTCTTTGCTAAGATTTTCTATTTTTTTATTGATTTCAAGAGAATTTGTAATTTCTTATTGAAGCATTTTTTATGAAGGCTGCTTTCAAATCCTTGTCAGTTAGTTTCAGTCTCTGATTCATCTTAGTGCTGGCATCAGCTGTTTGTCTTTCCTTGGTGTGGTGGGTTATTTTAACATTTTGCTAATTATGTTAAGAGATTCTAGAGCCTATTTAAATATGTTATTTTAGCAGGCTATCACAGGCTAAGATTTACCACAAACCTCCTGGATTACTCTTGTGGGCTGTGGTTCCAATGACAATTCCATGTATTTAAGTGTACACGTCAGTGGTTTTTAATATAATCACCAATATGTGCAACCATTGCCACCGTCAATTTTAGAATACTTTCATCACAATAGTGAGAAGCCCTGTACCCTTTAGATATCAGTTTTCTATATCCCCATCCCCCAGCCATAGGCAGCCACTAATCTACTTTTTTCCATTTTATCTGTAATAGACATTTTACATAAATTGATTTATACAATATGTGGTCTTTTGGGGCTAGCTTCTTTTACTTAGTAAGTTTTCAAGGTTCAGCCATGTTGTAGCATGTGAGAGTACTTTATTCTTTTGGATGGCTGAAAAATTTTTCATTGTATGGCTATACCACATCTTGCTTATCCATTATGGCTATTCAGTAGATGGACATTTGGATTGTTTCCATGTTTTGGCTATTGTGAATAGTGCTGATATGAACATTTGTGTACAAGTTTTTGTGTGAACACCTGTCTTTAATTATTTTGGGTCTATATGTAGGAGTGGAATTGCTGTGTAATTATATGTTTGTGATAGTATTTCTATGTTTAACTTTTTGGGGAGCCACCAAACTGTATTCCACAGCAGCTGCACAATTTTATACCCCCACTAGCAATATATGAGGGTTCTAATTTCTCCACATTCTTGCCCACATTTGTTATTTTCTTTTGGACAATTTAAATTTTAGAGGCTTTATTTTTAGATCTATTTTTGTCTGCTTGGTGTGAACGTTGCCACTGGGGTTCCAGCTGGACCCTTTCTCTGTTACCTGAAAAGGAGCACAGAGTCCCTACCAGCGGTTCTCAACCTGTGGGTCACGACCCCTGAATATACATCCTGCATATCAGATATTTACATTATGATTCATAACAGTAACAAAATTACAGTTATGAAGTAGCAACGGAAATAATTTTATGGTTGGGGGTCACCACAACATGAGGAACTGTATTAAAGGGTCGCGGCATTAGGAAGGTTGAGAACCACTGGTTGTCTGGTGCCTCTAGGTCAGTGATGGCGAACCTTTTGAGCTCGGCGTGTCAGCATTTTGAAAAACCCTAACTTAACTCTGGTGCCATGTCACATATAGAAATTTTTTGATATTTGCAACCATAGTAAAACAAAGATTTATATTTTTGATATTTATTTTATATATTTAAATGCCATTTAACAAAGAAAAATCAACCAAAAAAATGAGTTCGCGTGTCACCTCTGACACACGTGTCATAGGTTCGCCATCACTGCTCTAGGTGGTAAGAGTCTCCCCTTTCCTCAGGGGACAAAGAGAGCTGTGGAGAGACTCTTATTGTAGCTGAATCCCATTTGCCACTACTGCTGCTCACCCAGTCTCTTGGTGAGAGAGGGGAGCCTCAGATCTGTGGGGATAAAGAGACTTCCTGGCCAGGCTCCTTGTTGTGGCCCCATCTTTGGTGTCATCTGGGCTCCCAGTTCCCTAGGTGGTAGAAAAGAGTCTCAGACCCTTTGAAGAAGACCATCCTTTTCCTGGCTTGCAGTCTTCAGTGTGGGTCTTGATCGCTTCCCCTTGCATGTGTTGCCTTGCTTGCCTGGCATTATTGACAGGACTCCTATCTGATCCAGGGGAGGATTTGAGCTACCTTCCATTGCTTGATGGGAGATCTGACATGCAGGGCCTGGATAGTATTTTTCTGTTGGATAGAGGCTTCTAAAACCACTGCCCCTGTGTTTTCCTTTCAGCCTTGGGATCGCTAACCAGTTCACCTTCCTCTTTCCATTGTTCAGAGTTCTCCTTCCATTGCCTCTTGCATTATTTTCAGGGTTTATGGTTGTACTTGGGGAAATGTATCTCCACCCTTTTATCCAGACTGGGAATCTCTATCTCTTCCACTAAACACTGAATGCAAAGGAACCATGTCTTACTTTGTGTTTTCAGGGTTTAATTCAGTTTCTGACACAGCATGCACTTACGAAGTGTTAATGAATTAATATACAGAATTTGACCTATTTCACTACAGTAAGCAGAAGATTTCTGTGCTGTGTTACTTACAGTGACAACAAAGCCAGGTTAGGGTTCTTCTTAATAATATAAAAATGTGACTTTCTTCTCTGTACTCAGATAGCTGACTTCACATTTATCTTTGAGTATTATTTCCATTGCATGAAATGAAAAGATATCAGAAAAAGATATTAGCAATGCTTCGTGTCACCATGTCATAAGCATCCGAGAAGGCCTGAGTGGGCATTTTTCTCAAAGGATTTTAGAAAATGGTCTATATACAGCTATGTTACGCAAGGCTTGGTTAAGAAAAGGTGAAAAGAGAAATTTTAATCATCCAATAACAGGTGAACCTATGAGACAATAAGCATCCAGCATAGTTGGTTTTATTTATTTATCTATTTACTAGAGGCCCAGTGCACAAATTCATGCATGGGTGGGGTCCGGCCAATCTGGCCCCAATGTGGACAGATCCGGGCTGGGCCTGTTGGGAGAAGTAGATGGCAGGAGGTTGGCCGGCCAGCCCACCCTGACTGGGGCCAATCAGAGTCAGGCTGGCTGGGGGGAGGGGCCGTGGGCGATTGGCTGGCAGGCCCTGCCCCTGATTGGTGTTGGGGGCCAGTTGGGGGTGGGGCCAGGCATGGGAAGGGGCTGTGGGCAGTGGGCTGGCTGGCCCTGCCCCTGAATGGAGTGGCCTTGGGAAGAGGCCATGGGTGGTTGGCCGGCCGGCCCTACCCCTGATGGGGTGGGAGGGCCGATCTGGGTTGGAGCCAGGAGTGGGGAGGGACTGCAGGAGGTTGGAAGGCTGGCCCGCCCCCTATTGGGGTGAGGGGGTGCAAACAGGGGTGGGATGTGTGGGGGAGGGGCTGCAGGAGGTTGGCTGACAAGCCCCACCCCGTATTGGGGTTGAGGGGCAATCAGGGGCAGGGTCGGCTCAGAGGAGGGGCTGCAGGCCTATCATGGTGGGGCGGCCAATCAGGGGTGGGGCTGGCGGGAGGTGGCATTTGGCTGGCTGGCCCTACCCTTGATCAGGGTGGGAGAGTCCAGTAGTGGGCAGTACTTATTAAAGATACTTTTGAGAACAATAACTGGGAAGAATGGGAAAAGAGCAGGTTTGAGCAGAGGAATAAGTAAAGCTGCAATGCTGGCCAGGGATCAGCCTCAGCTAACCACATAGAGAGCTCTTGGGCCAATGGGGAAAAAAGGAGACACATGTACCTGATCGGGCCGGTTCTCTGGCCACAGTGAGCATCATAGCAACTGGTCATTATGGTCATTCCAGCGTTACGGTTGCTGGCTTTTTATATATATATATAGATTATTTATTAATTAATTACTTTATTGCTATGGTTTAAATGAAGTTCTGGGATAGAGGGGAACTAAATGTAGGTTAAGAGATTTAATAGTAAAGACACCCAGCCTGGCCGGCAGGGCTCAGTGGTTGAGTGTCGACCTATGAACCAGGAGTTCATGGTACTATTCCCAGTTAGGACACATGCCCCATCCCCAGTGTGGAGTGTGCAAGAAGCAGGATGTTTCTATCTCTCTCCCTCTCCCTTCCTCTGTGAAATCAATAAAAAATATATATTTTTAAAAAATAATAAATACACCCTTTTTGAGTGTCTCCTGTTTAAAGACCCGAGTGAGCCACATTACTTATATTACCAATTAACTCCACAAATCTCCATTCTGTAGATGCAGAAGTTATGAATTAGAGAAATTTTATTATCTGAAGTCATACCATGTACAGAGTAAGGATTCAGTTTCATGGCTGTCTGACTCGAAACTCGCCACCCTTTCATTTGTAGGTCGACTCATATAATACAAAATTTCCAAAGGAAAGCATAAAAATGTAATGCATGACAAAATAAGATTTTATGATAAAAACTTTCTTCATTTACCACAAAGTGTCAGAATAATAGCTTAGTTGATATTATATGATGTTTTGCTGCAGTGATAGTCACAACTGCCTTTTAGCAAAATAATGCATTATTATTAGCTCATTGAACTATAATGGAGAACATTGTTTCCAAAGGCAAAGATGTCTTATAATACGTCGCCTTCTGCCCTGCCCCCTACTGTGTTATTTTCTTTCTACCACACTGACAAAGGCATTCTACAAAATGAGGAAATAGTGGAGGGCACAGCTGAATCAAATTTTGAAACAAACAGCCAAAGATAAGTGTGTCACATGAGAACAGCTCTTAATTGTTCTGTGATAATTCACTCAAAATATAATGATGTTGTTAGAAAGAATGAACTAGTTTTCTTGCGGATTAAGAGAAAATCGTTTGTAGAAGATGAAAGGGCATATAGCATTTGAATAGACAGAGAAAAGAACTGCAAGAACATGAAATTACTTTTTTGCCTGATAAGACATTTATCTGTGTTTCTCTATCCTCATGCTAAATGAAGTCTAGAAGACAGAGTCCTTTGAAAGCAGAAATGGTATTAGGTTAGAATTCTGTTCCCATCACTCAGAGGACAGACATAAATAAGCATTGCAGTGAGTCTGGTTACTAATGAGGAGACTTCTTTTGCAGAATTCATCTTAACTAGCTTTTATTCTGGAAACTGCCCGGGGCTTCTTACCAAAGGCCGCGGCTAAGTTCTATATGTATAAGGAAATGAGTTGTACGAGTAGCCTCTCTTCACTGGGAGAATTTGAAAACTAAAATGTCATGCTCAAATCATGCTTCTAATGTTCACACAGATTTCAAAGCAGATGGTCATGGTAATTTGCTTTTGAAGATAACCCTAAAATATTACCAATTCACTAAATTTTTTAAAACAATTCATCCTCCTGCTAGAGGCAGCTTAATAATATAAAACAGACTCTGCATTGAACTATACTTGAGCTTCCCTGATCGGCGCTGTTGGTTGTACCCCAGCAGATGGAATCTTCACCGCACTTCAATGATGATTCCTCCAGCCATTTGTCATTCCCCATCTAAGCTGGACAATCAGTTGGTCATGTGGTTGATGGGAGTGGGAAGAACCTGAGGTCTTTGCATGAAATTGTTTAAGTGGGTTTTTAAGTGTTTTCAAAGTTAATAAATAGAAACTTCTGGGAAATAAATCTCTTTAATGAAGATCTCTCTAGAAATATGGATCTATCTGGTATAATGTGGAGGGCAAGGAACCTAGGATGGAGGACTGAAAGTAGAGGGGTTAAGTGCTAAACAATGTGCCACTGACTGATTCTGAAAGACTCACCCCCACCCCCAATTTATATGTTGAAGCCTTAACCCCCAGTTAAGGCAATAGAAACTCAGAATGTACTATATTTGAAGATAGGGCCTTAAAAAGCTCAGTAAGTTAAAATGAGGTTTATTAGGGTGGCCCCTAATCCCATATGACTGGTGTCCTTGTAAGAAGAGGAGATTAGGACACAGGAGGGACAGCAAGAATGCATGTACAGCCCTAACCATTTGTCTCAGTGTATAGAGTGTCAGCCTATGGACTCAAGGGTCCCAGGTTCGATTCCAGTTAAGGGCATGTACCTTGGTTGTGGGCACATCCCCAGTAGGGAGTGTGCAGGAGGCAGCTGATCAATGTTTCTCTCTCATTGATGTTTCTAACTCTCTATCCCTCTCCCTTCCTCTCTGTAAAATAATCAATAAAATATATTTTTAAAAAAAGAATGCATGTACACAGTGAAAAGGAGATTGAGGGTGCAGTGAGAGGGTGACCGTCTGCAAGGCAAGGAGAGACACCTTGATCTTGGACTTGCAGCCTCCAGAACTGTGAGGAAATAAATGAATTTTCTTTAAGCCACTCAATTGGAAGCACTTTGTTATGACAAACTTAGCCAACTGATGCACTGATCCTTGTCATAAATAAAAGGCAAAAATGAAAACAATACAAATATCCACCTACAGGAAAATGGATAGTGCAAGGAAACCTTAGTCCTCTGTGCTTTGCTCTTCCAATCCCCCAAATCCAGGAGAGAGAATCAGGACACCTCCTGAAGCACAGACAATGGCTATTCCCATCTGGGTGAGCTACAGGAGCCTGAAACACAGCCAACCTGGTCTACTGATGGATGAAATGGTGGTCCCAGCTAATCGCCACTGCTATAGAAAGTAAATGTTTTGTTACTCATAAAAGCAGGATGGCTCTTTGATTAATATTCTATGAGCCCTTTTCCTCTCCTTGTTGCATTTTCTTCCCTTGATCTTGGTTTAGGTTTCTTAATTTCCAGAAGTGGGAAGGAAGATGAGAATCAGGATTATGTGTGTAGAATAGACAGATTTAAAAACCTGTGCTGTAGTGGAGTTTATTTTAATCTCCCTTCTGTCCTACTCCTTTTGATGAATGTGAGCCTCTAGGCAGACAAGCAAGACTTGAATGTTAGATTCCATTGCTCTGTCTCACAGGAACTTTGTAGGGTAGATAATAGTACAAACTAGCCATCAATCAACATTTATAAGGTTTGGTCCGAGGACTTTTATCTAATAAAGAATCAGTAGAGTAAGGCAGAATTTGCTGTAGATTTGGTAGCAATAAACTAATTTACCCAAGCGATTCTTTTCTATTATCTTAATCTTAAACAGTTAACAAATGCTTGTATGCTTACTATAAATAAAACCCCACTTTAAGGAGATAAATTCTGAGAATTAAGTTTTTAGTAAAAACAGCAAGTTAGAAACTATTAATTGGGGTTGAACATGTTACAAAATAAAAAAAAAAACAAAAAACAAAAGACTACTCAACTCTATTTAATTCACTTTGCTACCAGCAGCTATGGTTTGTGTACCAACCATAGATTAAAAAAAATCATTTTTGCTAGAATTTGACAATAGAGGCCAATATTTGCATAAACAAAATTGTTCCCAGAATTAAACTGGTAAAAGTAAGACAGATGCTTATTTCCTTATTGCAACAATGCCTAAATGCCATAGAAATAATCTGATTTCATATATAGAGGAAAGTGACTCTGCTTTTATGATGTGCTATCTATAGTCATTCAACCAAAATGTTTTTAGCTCTGGATATGTGTCAGGCACAATTCCTGGTGCTGGAGATTAAAAAAAATAATAAATGAAGTCTGAGACATCACGCTGCTCATTAGTCTAATTGAGATGATAGAAAAGTGAACAGCTATCATCAATTAGTCCAGTCTGATCAAGTTATGCAAAATTCAATGACTAATAATTGGGCTTAGATCAGTGAGCAATTCACAGCTGACAGGTGTTCCAGCTGAATCTTAGAAATGATTGGGGATTTATCAAGTGGGTGGAAGAGTGGGGGCTTGTAGGTGAACCAGGGGAGGTTATAGGAGGATTGGGCATTCTAGGCAGAAGGAGCTATAAGGTCATTTATTACACAAATAAAAATCCAGTCCCGAAAATATATTCTTATTAAGAGTTGGAAAATAAAAATAACAGTTAATCCATTCAGTGCCTGAGGGAACTTGATCCTTAGCTTGCACAGTCAGGAGCTTGGCTGCTTTTTATTGGTCTGTGTCAGTGCCCGTCTAACTTACTTGCTTCCAACTCTCAGTAATTTATCCTGAGTGTTTCTATGTGCAGTACAAGCTCTATATGCTTTAATTCTTAGCAGTCACAGATATTAAGGTTTCTAAAAATATGTTGGGCCATTTAAAAATTCCCTCAAAGTTTGGAACTTTCAAGGGAGGCAATAAAATAAATTGAATTTTCCAGCATCCTAGAGGCAGTCATGTGTCAAAAGTACCCCTTATAGCCCAAGGTTGTACATCATAACGTCTCAGATTTCACTAGAGTTTATTACAGTGCAAAAACACCCACAAGGCCCAGCATGCATATTCAATTTACCGGCATCAAAGGAAGACAGCTTAAAATGTGGTTTCTGTTTATAATGATAGAAACATTGTATGTTTATAATTCAGCAACATACAGATTACCTTGTCTTACAAAACAGCTGTGGTGAAGTCTTTGACTAGAAATGATCCTAGTTTGGGAACATTTGATTAGACATTAACATAAATGAAAGGTGTTATTAGTTCAATGGAAAGAGTTGAACTCTTAAGAAGGCTGTTTCTATCCGTGGAAACAAAGATGGAGAACTGTTGAATAACTGAGTTGCTCACAACTCTGCCTACTTTCCAGAAATTGAATTGGGACCAGATGTCTGCCCACACAGTGAACATGATCTTATTAGTAAATGTTTCTTTAAACGAAACACACGATGACAAAAATGGTTCTTTAGTGGACTTCAGTCAACGGAAAAAAATATTAGATAAGTTGAAAAATATGCCATGGTCTTCAAATTTCAGAAGTAGAGACTAGCAATTTAGAGGCATTGGGGGGATGCTTAGGAAAAATCCACAGTGCCCTTATAATTTATTTTTCGGTGAACGTTTTGATGAACAGTAAGAAATGGTTGATGAAAAGATTAGACACTTGAAAGAGGGCTTAGATTTCATTCTTTTTAGTTCAGTTGCAATTGCTAGGATATTTGCTTTTGGTTGGTTAGAAGCACCAAACAGCCTTTTACTTAAAGAATCTAAGCAATTCAAATAGTATGTGGTTTCAAAAGAGAAAAATATTATTAATTTTTATTTATATATATATATGAAAATAAAGTAAGTTATTTTACTTTAACTATATTTGTATTGATTTTCTGTATAGCTTTTGTTGTAAACTTCTGATATTAGAACAGGCTAGTTTTGCTAACTCTGCCTTTGTAATTAAAAAAATGTAGCAGTTGTATGTGTTTAATTAGGTATTTGGAGTTGTCTTTCAAGGAGAATGATTAGTTTTCTTGAATGTTAAAATATGAATTAAGAAACATATCATATAGCATTGTTCCACAGCTCCCTGCACAATATTTTCAACCCAGCTGGTTTTCAATAAATGTTTCTTGATTTTTATTGGTTAACTGACTCCAGAGGGGTAAGGTTCATTTAATAGTTGCCACTAGGGGGCAGCAGAGGCTGTAGGATATCAAGACCTGGCATTTGCTCTGCCAGCTAACATGGGTATAATCCTGCCCTCTTCCTCCATTTTTGTGGTCCACACCTGGGAGTGGACATCAGAATGGTCCAGGGAGTTTTGAATCACAATCTCTGTGGGAATGGCTGGGGTATGGGTAGTTTCCAAAAGCTATTGGTTATTCTTTTGTATAAGAACAGATAAGATGAGAGAAAGAGAGGAAAGATCCCCAAGATGAGTGCCTGCTTTCCCATGGGTTGACCTTAGGGAACGGTGGAAACATAAACCATAGATATAGGGTTTTCAGTAGTTTACTGGTGATATTTGGTCTCATTCTGTAGTCACATGACAGGAAGAAGGGTGAGACAGCACAAACTGTTTTCCCGGGGTCCCCTAAGGAGTCATATTTTAATCTCCACTGAGCTAAAGTTCATTAGACTTACCCCCACTGTTTAGTTGTTCCACAAAGACCTTTGGTTATTCTCTTTTGCTCTGGCTCTCTAACTAAACTTGTCCTCATGCTTAAAAGTTAAAACTTAAGCCAGTAATTTCACCATTTACTCATGTAAGAAAATGTTTCTCTCTAGCTCCCTCTTTACTAAGCTTTTAGTATTTGCACAAAAATGATGAATGGTGGTTGGAGCACATAGTTCTATCCTGTGTTGGATATACCTTATTTTTTTAGGCGAAATTTCTTCCTTTCTTTCTTTTCTTCCCTTTCTTTCTTCCTTTCTTTCTTTCTTTCTTTCTTTCTTTCTTTCTTTCTTTCTTTCTTTTTCTTTCTTTCTTTTGTGCTAGTTTTTTTAAAATATTTCTTTATTGATGAGAGAGAATCATTGATCAGCTGCTTCCTGCACACCCCCTACTAGGGATCGAGCCCAAAACCCAGGCACGTGCCCTTGGCCAGAATCAAACCTGGGACCCTTCAGTCCACAGGCTGAAACTCTATCGACTGAGCCAAGCAGGCTAGGGCATAGGTGAAATTTCTTGCAAATTCCATCATGATGCTGGACTCAGGGGTAGGTCACTTTTTCTATTAGACTTCTAAAATCATGCATAAGAATGCTCTTTCCATTTGTATCTTAGAATTGAATCTATAGTGCTTAAACAAGAATTGATTAAAGACTATGGAATAATACAGGGAAAATAAACAGACATTTGTATGACTCTAGATAACATTTCTTACAAGGTAGGGTTTATTTTCTGGGCTCAAAAACTTTATTTTATTTAAGATAGATCCCAAGAACAAAGGAGATGAATACTATATTTTCCTCTTGCTATCAGTTCTTCTTTCAACTCTGCAGTATTGCAAACCAACCCCCCCCCAACCAGTTGAAGGGTTTAAATTTTATTCTGAGTGTGTTGAGAAGCTTTTTGAAGATTTTAACCAAGAAAAATCAGGGTAAATTTGTATTTAAAAAGGGGGAATCTGACTGTTCTGTGAATAACAGATGGTAGGGAAATAAGAGCAAAACCAAGAACAATTAGAAAACTAGGTGATCTCAGAGGTTCTGTTGCTTGGACTGAGATTACTGATAAAGACAGAGGAAGCAAACACGTGTAGAATATACTTTGGAGACCCTAGAAAGCCTGGGTCGACTTTTGTACGGTGAGGTGAGGTAAGGGCAGGGGTGGGGAGGAAAAGGAATCTGAAAAGGAAGGGTTGGAAAATCTATCCATTTTTCCTCTCACAGCCCTTGCATAGGTCTCCAGGTCTCCTTGTTGCTAAGAGTACTCACAGCTTACAAAGAAATTTGGTAAAGACTAAATGAGTTTGTCTCTCTGTAGTCTACATTTGAAGGAAATTCATGTGTTTTCTTTTCAAACATGCGTGCTGAAGAAATACCATATTGTGCAGAAAACCACACAAACATGTGTGACCTGACACTACTATGCAGAGATAGGAAACATGAACCAGGTGGGTAAAACATGCTGTGAGGTGCTTGCTAGCAGCACTGTGTACCCAGGAGTTTGTTTTAACTGGGTCTGTTGCCTGTCCAGTCCTGGGATCCGAGTGTCTGGATGTCAAGTGTGAGGTGCAGTTGTATTTTGTTGGACTTTGGTCATCACTACCTACAGTTTTCTTATTTTTCCTTTTATGTTCTGTTCTTTTCAGGAAGGCTCTGACTTCTCTTGTTTTACTTTTTGGCCAAGTATGACAAATTTTCCAAAAGAGTGCTGATGGTGACCCTATGAGAGTACATCTTGAGTCTGGATCTCTGTGTGTGAGACTTGCCTCTCTCACCAAACAGCCCAGCAAGTCCGTCACCCTCCCTAGAGAAGTGACTTGATGTGGGGAGTTTGACTCAACGACTCCAAAATGCCCTCCAGCGCTAATCAATCACTCTTCTGTTTGAGGGCCATATGAGAGTAATATCCTTTTTTTATATCAATGACCTGCTTTCTTTCTTCTTTTCTCCTTTCTTTCTTTCTTTCTTTCTTCTTTCTTTCTTTCTTTCTTTCTTTCTTTCTTTCTTTCTTTCTTTCTTTCTTTCTTTCTTTCTTTCTTTTTCTCTTTCTTTCTTTCTTTCTTTCTTTCTTTCTTTCTTTCTTTCTTTCTTTCTTTCTTTCTTTCTCTTTCTTTCTCCTCTCTCTCTCTCTCTCTCTCTCTCTCTCTCTCTCTCTCTCTCTCTTTTATGAGAGGCTCAGCCACTGCATGGTGTATCAGCAGTCCCCAAGAAACATGTACGTGGACTTTCAAGGCAAACAGGCTGTTGTTTCAGTCCCATTGGAATTGTACTTATTTCTGAGTTTATTGAATCCACATTTTAGTGTCTCTTGGGATTGTAATCATCTTCTTTTAGACATCTTTTTGCTGTTGTTGAATACTGTTTGTTTCTTTATATGCCATTTGCCTATTATTTCTTTGTTTTGCCTTCCTGAAAAATATATCAAAGTAAGCAGTTAATATATAAAGTTAAATCGTCAAATGCCCCGGAATCAAGAGTATCCACATTCTCTGTGTTGTCCAGTGTGGCATGGACTACAAAGACCATTGGCAGCCAATGATCTACCATTCAATGTGTTTGACTAGAATGTATTCCATTGCCCTGAGCTAACAGTAGTGTTGTTCATATTTCTAATTTTTCTGTAATCTAATATCTTGTTCAATAGCAAGACAGATAAAAACATAGACAGTAGCCTAGCTGTTGGGGTTCCCAACCCCAGCAGGTCCAGGGGTTCCCAAAGGTGTGGACAGAGTCGGCAAAGAAGGAATGACATGGGGGCAGCGTTCAGTTGATCAGCATAGCGAGGTTCTCTCGCCTGGTTCTATCCAAGATCTCCAGCCAAGTTCTGTGTTTATTGTCTTGTTACATCTGTATTTATGCCAGTTGATTTTAATCCTATCCATTCTATTCCAAAGGTTAGGGCGTTTCTTATCTCCATTCCAAGGTTACTCTATTGTTCTATTAAGCTACAAGGAAGTAACTGAAGGAGATTATCCTAAGTAAAGATTATGTAGCTTAAGCGTGATTGTTCGTAGTTAAAATGATTAATTACCCACCTGGCACTTAGTTAAGGGGTTTTATTCCTTCCCTAACTCCAGGGGAAAATCCCCACCTGGGGAAACAACCTTTCTCGGAGAGGTGACCTTGGTTAAAACACATAGCACTAAGGAGGGGAGCAAACATATTAAGAACAGTATGCCAGATACGCCAGGTCCCTTGAAACATATGCTGTGCAGATGTTTCTTCCCTGCAGAGACTGTGTCAAGCAGCAAGGATGGACTGGCTTCTGGCACCTAGCAAGAGGAATTTCTCCTAGATTGCTGTGGGCAAATTCGAAGTTAGACATAGTGAGCAAGCTACATTGTCTCACTGAGCAAAGAGAGGTGGGCCGTTTGGCTGGTTACCCTCATGAGCCCAGGCGATCAGATAACCCTGCTGTCTCTTGCATGGTGCTTTATTGGTCATAAGATACAACAACAACAGGCTTAGGTACTGTGACAGCTCAGGGGATGAGCCACCCATGTGCATTCAGGTATGCAAAGAGGAGGGTATTGGACCAATGTTACTTCCTACCTTGTGAATTGAAATCCAAACCAATGAACAAGCTGGTTTTTTAAATTATTATTCTCCATTTGGATATACTTGAGAACTTACAAATTTTTGAAGAACAGAGTTGGGATTCTCGGGTAGCCTATCCTATGGTCAAACAAAACTGTCTCTTCCATGTGGTCGTCTTGCTGTTAACTTTGACGAAATATGTGAACATTTAAATTGTTGGTCTGCTTCTGTCCCTTTTTCCCAGTTGCACTAAAAGTTATCATTCTCACATTAGTCTAACTCACCCCAGTTGGCAGTTGCCAGTTGACATCTTTTATTGTTGTTTTAGAGGCTGCTTTTATTTTTTTTCCAGCTTTATTGATATACATTTTGCATATAACATTATATAAGCTTAAGGTGACAACTGATTATCATCTTAGAGTTAGTTAACACCTCCATCAAGTCACAAAACTACCATCTATCTTCGGTGGTGAGAATATTTAAGATATACTCTTTTAGCTTTCTTACTGACCACTCAGTAGCCAATATAAAGTTAATAGTGGATTCTGTAAAGGTTTTGCATGTGGGGGTGACTCCATACTAAGCACAGGCAACTAATGGACCATTTAGTCTAGACATGGTTTCTGTGCAGAACATGATAGTAGCTGTACATGCTCCTAAACTATTTTTATGTTTCTGTTTCATTTGCCTTAACTGTCAGGGGCATCCACCTTAGAGTAGAGCTTAACCCGGAAGCTATTCTCTGTTTACAAAAATTGAAAGTTATCACACATCTCCTTCCACCTCCTGTTCTCCTCTCCGAGGACAGTCCCAGGTCGCTACAAAAGGCATATTTGATAATGTGTGCACAGGAAAAGAGCAGCACCAATCACTATGACAGCATAAAAAAAGAAAATTACTAAGGCCAGAGAAGTTTCAAGGACCTGAGACTTTTCTACAATTAATGTGTGATCTCTGATACAAAGAAAGGGTAATTCCATGATAAGGTATTGCAAACACAGTGCAGCATCTGCCCTGGCTTGGAGTATGGAGGAGATGTGTGGACAAAGCTGAGAACAATGCTAAAGAGCATCCTGCCAGGAGGCATTTACCGAACTTACTTAGGTGATATTAAAGTTAACATGAGAACCACACTCTAAATTTAAATAAAATACATAGTGTGGGAGTAATTCATCTTTAATTAGCCCCAAATTGTGTAAGATCTAGAGTCCAAAAGCACCATGTAAAATTCTGCTAAGGAGAAGTGGGTGGATTCAGCCAACAATTCAAATGAGATTTTCATGCCCAGAACGTTTCAGCCACACAGATTTGTCTCTTGCTGAATAAAGAATTTTGGTGTCTTTGTGACCACCACAGTGAACTCATGCACATACAAAAGCCAGGTTTTGGCAAACTTTTTATTTGCATTTTCCTTAGGAACATTTCTTGCACCAGGGCAATAATTTTGAGGTCTGAATAAAAGTATTCTATAAATACAAGATTAAATTTTGCCTTTAAATATGCAGACTCAATTCAAGTTACAGTTGTGAGTACTTTCAGATGGGGAGCCACAAGGATTTGGTCAGTATATACTAAAAAATAAAGGCAGAACAAAGATTTGTATTTTTTAGAACAGGAAGAATAAAGGAGAATCACTGGGGACAAGTCAATATAGAAGAAATGGTCACATTTCCACTTGCACTTTAACGCATGTCCCACAGTCTGCCTCTCAAATGCTATTTAAAATGCAAAGGCAAAGCAAGAACATTTGGTGTACGCAATAAAGCGTGACACACAAATAGTGCTGCTTCCTATGCATGTTCAAAGAGAAAAAAAAGGTCCCAGTGAAAATGTTAAATGTTTTAGTTACTTGAAAATATTTAATCCAGTAATGAAATGATTTATTAAACAATTTATAAAAAATGTTTCCTGAGGATGACTCTAGGGGACATAGATGTAGGGAAATTTAAAAGATTGTGTATATATAGACATCTGACTCTGAAAATTATTTTCCAGAAACTATCAAAACTTAAAATTTAATCTATTCCCAGTGGAATGCAATTAGTAACAAATGATTCCTTTTTCTCTATAAAGATGTTAAAATGGATTGTGTTTGGGGGAACCTACATATTAAAAGAAATTGAGGGTAAATATCAGCCAATTTAATATATTTACTTTATTTGAAATTTGATTCAAATGAACCAAATTGTGAACAAAGTTGCATGGAAGTTATGAGGCAATTTGGAAAATGTGAATACCTACAGGATATTGGATAATATTAAAGAATTACTGTTAATTTTGTTGAGGTGTGATAATGTTTAAAATAGATAATTCCAATCATTTGGAGGTACATGCTGAAATCTTTACAGAAAGGTTAAGTTGATGGATTTGACTCAAGACTTTTGGTCTTGGAAAGAAAGCCAATGGAAAAGAAAACTTTTAAAACAGCAGGGTGTTTGATTTTCCTCTACTCCATTTAGAGACTTTTAAGCAATTCCTATTAGCAACAAATTTTTGTTTGTTTGTTTCTTGGTATTTACAAATGATTATATTTAGAAGAAAATCATCCTTACCATTAAGAGAGTGAACAAAAAAAGCTATGTATGCAGTTTATAAAAGAAAATCCATTTTATATATTGCTATTTTTACTTAAGGCAATCAGAATAAAGACATATAGGAGAGTAACAAATCAAAGGTAAGCCCAGCAGAATATAAAGACTTCACTGAGAAAAAAATAAAACAAAACCAATGACAACAAAAATCAAAGGTCACAGTCAGTTGAGGCTGGGAACGAAATCGAAGCAACGCCGGTAGAAAGATCCAGCTAAGTAGCTGCATTTTTACATTGTAGGTTTTGGAACACAAAATAAAAAAAAAGCAACTTTGAACCAGACAGAGGATGGAAATGGGATAGAAAATAAATTGAAATGGTAGACTTCCTAGGCAGTGGAAGGTTTGTAACTGATGCTTCTGTAGTTAGGTAGAGACAAATTCTGGATCCATTCATTAATTCCTTTAGTAAAGATTTTGAAATAGTTTCTGTGTACCCCACACTCTTCTAGAACTAGAGATGCAGTGATGAATCGACAATGTATGCCTATAATTACCGACCTGTGGTTTGCATCCATCAGTTATTTCTGCGTTCAAAAAGGATAACTTGAAATTCTCCAGCAGAAATGAAGGCTTACTCTGAAGACTAGTACTAGATATGAAGGATACAAACAATCACGTGTACTTCTTCATAGATGAAGGAAGCAACAAAAGTGGATGCTTACATGCAAAGCTGACAAAAAGATTCCTTTCCCAATATGCTGACATAATTCCTAGGTAACTCAGGCTAATCTCACTTCCATCATAGAAAATACAAAATAAACATTTCTAAATCCAAAGGGGAGAGGTGCAGAAAATGGATGGAAATGCTTTGCTTTCTCTCTTTTCCCTTTTGACCTATTTCTTTCTATACTTTCTCATGAAAATGAGCCTCAAGCATCTTGAATGTTTTCTAAATAAAAAAAATCATGCACAACAGGTACAAAAGAGATCAAACAAAGGCAAAAGAGACACATCACAGAAGATGAGCTGTATGATATATACGTTTCAAATCAACCAGCAATCTGGAAATGAAGAATATGGCACCTGTATTCCAAGAAAGAAGCATCCATTTCTATTTGTTTCTACCAAGGACTAGCACATTTTCTGGTACATATTAATAAATAGTTATTGAATGAGTGAATGACAATGACAAAGGCTTTACTGATAACGAAGTATATAAAGATGGTGATCAATCTGGTAGTCTTGCATGCCTTATGTTATTTCCAGTTTTAGTTCAGTCTTAATTTCTGTTTCCCTAGGGACTCATGATCTTTTGTGATTTTAGTCTTATAAGATATGTTAGGCTAGAAAAAATTATTTTTATCCATGATGCTATCTTAGATGGTATTAGATTTATGCACTTAACATGCATATATAGTATATCACTAGTTAGTGTTCTATACATACTTGAAATATTGAATTGAGAAATTTTTCTTCCCTCCATTAGCAACAATTCAAAAATAAAACCTAATGAGCATCTCAGTAATTCAAAGACTGGCTGTCTCTTCAGAGGATTATCAAGAATCTGTGCTATTTTTCCTTTGATTGACTGAGAGATTCTCCTGGATCAGTCAAAAATTAAAATGGTTCATTAGTATCTAGGCATATAACACTATAATGAAAACCATAACTTTATAAAGGAGTGTGAAATAAGATGATGAGGAGACAAAAACTAAAATGCATCAGGTGACTTTTTTGATGGTTGTCACCTGTCCTTGAGTGTCTCACAAAGCAAAAGCATGTTAGAGTACCTTTATATGTCCTATTCACTTTATCCCCTTTCTGTTTATGCCCGGGGGTGGTAGTGATGGGTCATAGCATCATACACGAATAGATGGTAAATGGTCAGAAAAATTGTAGCATAATATGAGAGTTGGAATCAAATCTGCATTTCCTTTATCCAGAATCTCACAAAAGAACCAGATATAAGCACATTCATGTCAAATGAAAGTCCAGCAGAAGAGCATAGTGTGGCAAAAATGTCAGAATCAGAGTTGATTCTCAAATATGCTACTTCAGAGCTATTTGACTTTGAGTGGGTTACTTAACCAATTTTAAAATTTATTTATTTCCAAATGAGACTAATGATGCCAAACTTATATACTGTGAGAATTATATTTGTTACTACATTTAAAATATTCAGTATACAGTGCTTGGTTATGGTTTAGGTGCAATAGATGCTAACTGATATTATTTTTCCTTCAATAGAAGAATAATTACATGATCACATGAAAAGTACAACTAAACTATAGGAAAGCAGCATGCAGAACTGCCTGAAATCTGGCTGAGTGGAAATCCTATAACTAGGGAATTAAAGAAGCCAAACCGAGACTGCTAAGAGGGGTGGAGACTTGGAACAAGCTGGTCACACAGCAACACGTGGCAGATAAAAATTGGGATGGATATCTTGGCTGTGGAGGTCCACCCTGAGGAGCAAGGGGTCCTAGCCCCACACCAGGCCTCCCTGCCCAAGGTTCCAATGCCAGAAAAACAGGTCCCCATAACTTCTAGCTGTAAAATCCAGAGAGGATTAAGACTGAGGGACACTGAGGATTGCTGGAGTCCCAGGCAGTTCCTCTTAAAGGGCCAGCATAGGGGCTTATGTGTACTCATTCCATCTGAGCTACAGTGCTGGAGAAACAGCTTGAAAGACACCAGAGATGGGGTGGGGGGGGGGGAGAAATTAAATTGTCAGCATCAGGGAAAGAGATTGGTGCCACCTTTCTCCCAGACAGAAATGCTGGCAAAGGCCATTGTTACTTTTCTGAACCCTTTCCCCACAGATCCCACAGGTGGGCATCGTATCTGAGATTCTGTAAAACTGGCTCACACTGTTTTCCCCACTCTGGTGATTCCCTGAGGCCCCACCCCACCCAACTTTCAGGCCTACCCAAGCCGTTTCCAGTGGCTTTTCCATATGAATAGGCTCTCTTGGATCATGCTTCAGATTTTCCTAAAATCTCTCACTAAGTGGCTCTAGGCCCAGCACTAACAGAAGCCAACTTTGGTTTTCAGTTTGGCCTTGCTGGGCACCTCCAAGCCCAGCACAAGTAGCAGTCATCTGCAACTCACTTTGTAGCTGATGCCAGGGGGTCCTAGGCAGAACACAAGCAGTGGCTGACCTTGGCCTGCACCTCCTAGAAAGCCCAAAGCCAGCATACCCAGTGGGCAGCTTCAGACCATGTTGAAGCATCATTACCCAACCATCTTCACAAGTGACGCACTCAAGGGGCATGCTCAGCGAGCACTAGAGCACCACTGAAGTAAGTCCTGCTCTTTGGGATTGGCCCCGGCACAGCTGGTCCTCCATGGTAGTTGAAGGTTGGTGGTTGGAGGTTGCAGCCAGTCCTTGTGTTCCCTAAAGGGACCAGGCCTGGAATAGGTCTTCCTCTGGTGGGCCTGTAGTATGCGGGTTGTTGACTTTGTGCAGGAAAGATTTCACAAGATGAGACCAGGCAATTTTGAGAGTACATTTATTAAAGCTGGGGACAGTGATATAGGAAGTGCTTAGGATAGAAGAAGCAATAGGAAAGAGCTTAGGTGGAGCTGCTTTGACTCTCTGGAAAGTGGGAGAAAAGGGGCCTGGGAGACAGGTTCATAGGGTTAGCCTGGGTGGAGCTCTTGCTACTCATTGTTCCCCTGGTTGCAAGTCTTGTGGGGACCCTTAGGAGATGCATGCTGAGAGGCAAGAAAGATGTGGGTGTGCTCCCTGGAGAGAAAGGTACTCTGGGTCTTTCATCTTGACAGTTTTAAGGCTGGGAGTTTAGGGGAGGTTTTAGGGGAGTGCCGCGACTAACCAGCAGACCCTGAGCAACAGATGAATGGATTACTCTGACACACATTTCTGTGAAAGAGAAGACTAAGGGGCTGCTTGGCGATAGGAGGCACCAAACAGCCCCGATTGCCTGCCTCCTCAGGCTTTTATTGTAACAACAGCTTGAACTAAAATTAACCTCTAGATACAATCAGCAGGGTAAGTATCCATGAAAGCACATGCTTCTACACAGTCATGTTTAAAGACTAAACATAGAAATTCCAGCAAAACACCCAGGGACTCGGACTTGTTTGGAAAAGTCGAAGCAGGGGCTGCCACCTTTGGCAAGGTCCCCTAAGAGGCCCACGACCTTTCGGGGAATCCTCTTTACAGACATCCCAACCAAGTCCTGTGCTTCCCCACAGGGGAGGATCTCAATATAATTTTCATCAGCTTTAAGTTGATGCACCAAAATGAGATTTATTTCTTTAACTTCATCTGTCCTTAGGTGTGGTTGGCACAGATGGCACTAATTGGATTTCTGCTATCTATCTTTCCAAGTAGGATGATTTACCCTCTGGTTAGGAAGAAGTGCAAGCCATCCACTTTTAAGTGTCCTCGGCTAAAGAAGATAGGATTTTTTTTATTTACTAGAGGGCTGCAAACTGCTTGGCTATTCAAACCTCTGTGTCACTTTCACTATTCCACTTGTCCTGGCTTACTATCCTGTCTCATTTGCAGCTGATTGGCTGGGAATAAATCTCTCCCAATGATGTGCCAAGAGTAATCAAAGCTCAACTATAAGAAGAGTGTGTACACAGCCCACATAAGAATGCACCTTGAGTGTCCAGCTTGGGCGATCAAGGATGCTGTGCCACTGGACCCTACAGAACACTTATTACATTAGGCCACTCTACCAAACCTAGGAGATGTAGCAGCTCTACCTAATACATAGAAATAAACACAGGGAGGCTGCCAAAATGAGGAGACAAAGACATATGTCCCAAATTAAATAACAGAACAAAACTCCCGAAAAAGAAATAAACAAAATGAAGGCAAGCAAGCTACTCAATGCAGAGTTCAAAACACTGATTATAAGGATGCTCAATGAACTTAGTAAGAACCTTAACGACATAAAAGAGGAGCAGTCAGAAATGAAGGATGCACTTGCTGAAATAAAGAATAATTTACAGCTCTAACTGGTTTGGCTCAGTGGATAGAGCGTCTGCCTGCGGACTGAAGGGTCCCAGGTTTGATTCCGGTCAAGGGCATGTACCTTGGTTGCGGGCACATCCCCAGTAGGGGGTATGCAGGAGGCAGCTGATTGATGTTTCTCTCTCATCGATGTTTCTGACACTCTATCCCTCTCCCTTCCTCTATGTAAAAAAATAAATAAAATATATATATTTTATAAAGAATAATTTACAGGGAATATACAGTAAAGTAGATGAAGCCAAGAATCAAATCAGCAATTTGTATACAAGGAAGCAAAACTAACAAACAAACACCCCCCACCCCAAACACTGTATTAGCACAGAAAAAAAAAGGAGGATAGTGTAAGGAGCCTCTGGGGAAACTTCTAGCATACAAACATTCAGATCATGGGGATGCTGGAAGGAGAAGATAGAGAGCAAGAAATTGAAAACCTATTTGAAAAAATAATGAAAGAAAAGTTACTTAACTTGGTGAAAGTAATAGATGTACAAGTCTAGGAAGCACAGAGTCCCAAACAAGATGAACCCAAAGAGTTCCACACCAAGACACATCACAATTAAAATGACAAAGGTTAAAGACAAAGAAAGAGTCTTACAAACAGCAAGAGAAGAGCAACCCTTGTTATCTAAAAGGGAGCTGCCATAAGACTGTTGGCTGTTTTCTCAACAGAAACTTTGCAGGCTAGAAAGGATTGGCAAGAAATATTCAAAGTGATGAAAAGCAAAGACATACAACCAAGATTCCTCTACCCAGCAAAGTTATCATTTGGATCAAAGGACAAATAAAGAGCTTCCCAGACAGAAAAAGCTAAAGGAGTTCATTGCCACCAAATAAATATCATGTGAAATGGTAAAGGGTCTTCTTTAAGAATAAGAAGGAGAAGAAAAGATAAAAAATATGAACACAATAAAATATCAATAAATACATGTCTATCAATAATTGAATCTAAAAAAACAAAACAAAATAAACAAACAAGCAGAACAGCAATAGACTTAAAAATACAGAGAACATTTTGATGGTCACCAGATTAGAGGGAGTTTGGGAGATGGGTGCAAAAGGTGAAAGGATGAAGAAGTACAAATTGGTTGTTACATAATAGTCATGGGAATGTAAGGTACAGCATAGGGAATATAGTCAATAATATTCTAATTACTATGGTGTCAGATGGGTGGGAGACTTATCAGAATAATCACTTAATAAATTATATAATGTCTAATCATCAAGGTATACATCTGAAATAATATAATAATGCATGTCAAATGTAATTGAAAATAAAAATAATTTAAAAAGAAAAAAGCAAAATATTTTGTTATAATAAAATAATACAATGATTCATTATGCTTATGATTATTCTTCAGTTTTATCAGACTATTTTTTAAGCTAACAATTGAATTTGCCTTTATTGAAATCTTGTAGCATACATATGTAATGTTCATTATCATTGGCCTGGAAGATATTCTTTTAAGATAAATTATTGTGGGTGCTTGAAATATTGATTTCAATGGATTTTTAGATGTAATCTATCCTAACATGTTGATTCTACAGGTGAAATTATGCTAAAGCAATGAGGCTAAATGAATGGTAGCAGGTGCAGGTAACAGTTACAACTCTGGTGACTGCTCTAGCCTCTACTGTGCCCAGTTCTTTCCAGAGTAACTAAAGCCTCATTTAATGAAGTCCTGATTGGACTGTGAGGCAAACAGTTGACTCAAAGTGGACTCATGTGCTTCTCTTTCCTATTAAAATTAATTTATAGCTCAGAAATGTTACAATTTGAGGATGATGTTAGAAATAAGAGGGCTTGTTAGGGGCAGGAGCAGAGCTGTGCCACCCAAGCTCACATAGTAGCAGAGAAAACTAGTCAACACAGGAAACTGTGGAATTGAAACCTTTGTCTCTCCCCAAACTGTTCTTTTTTGTTTTTGCTTCTGCTACTGCTACCAAAACTTAAAAAGCCTTGATTAGGACTAAATTAATAATCATTTTGTACAGAAAAAGAAGTATTTCACTAAAAATTTATACCTTATTAACAGACATTTATTAATGTAACTTAGAGCTGGATTTTACAAATGTGTTGACATTTTAGATGCACTCTTGTCTTTTATAAAATAGAGCCATCTGCTAAAAGTTCTGATCAAAACATAAACCATTACTTAAACTAACATAGAGCTTTGAAATGAAAGTATGTATAGAAAGATTCTTTAATTTTCTAATTGCTCTTCCCTGCTATTAAAATTAGCCAGCATTTTATCTTTAATGGGAGCAATTATGAAGAGAAACATGTGCCAGCTAATTTAAAGGTTAGCCACTATGACATGACTAATGCCTTTCAGAAAAGAATCAGCAAATTGCTAAGTTGTTACAATCAGTATAATTGATTGTCTTAATGAATACCTGGGATATTTAACTTCTCATTTTCTTCAATGGATCACAACTATATCTGCACAAAGTAGGAGTTAGACACAATAAATGTTAGTTTTCTTCTTTGGCCTGTTCAAATATATGTTTATAATAATAAAAAGGCTTTATCTTTCTTTTAAAACATTTTACTTCTAACAAAGAACAGTTTTCACTTTCAGTTTGATATGTCAGTGACTTTTTCTCCTTGGCAGGTGGGGAGAGCAAAGGAGCTCAATGTACGCAGGATGGTAATAACATTAGAATTGCGTCATCACGGCCCTGTGTTCCCTGGGAACTGAGTCTGGGAAAATTCTTCACTGCCATTTACCGGTGACTTTAGTCCTCGTCATCACTCACCTCTCTTCCATGGTAGTTCCATGCAGACAAGGGGAATGAGAGAAGTGGTTTTTAAAAATCCACATTTTCGCTTGGAAATCTTGAAGAAATGAAGACTTTCCTTCTTATGTAACTAATGTTTCCTAAATAAGATGGCTAGTAATGGCAGGCTGAAAAATCAATTCTTTGGGGGGAAAAAAAGCCCAGTGGGATTTATATGGCTTACAGCGTTCTCACTATGGCCACATAACCGAAAAGCGTCTGCCCAGTGTTTCTCAAGCCAAAGCGCACATCTGTGCCCCCAGGGTGTCCAGATGCAGAAGCCATTCTTTTCCTGCCAAGTAGTGCGGGCTGCCCCTTGGTATAATAAAGCCCCTTGAGAAGCACTATGAACTTGACTGGCTGGCTACGTACTCATCTCTGCCAAATTGTGGTGATTAGTTTATTTTTACAAATTGCTTATTGAATTTTGTGTGTACGTTTGCTCTTCAAAATTGGAACTCCACCTTATGAAAAAAGACTATTGTGCTCAGCTGCATTGTATGGTACCTTATTATAACAATTCTGTCCTTTGATAGCATATATAGCCCTATCTCAAAATGTGCAGACTACTGAATTACAATCTCTTGGCAGTAGGAACCTACTGATTTGATTTTTAAACTAGTTTCCAGGTGGTTCTTAACCAAAGTGAAGTTTGACAAAGTGAAGTCCACTGACTTAGAGGACTTCCACCTAAAGTTCTCTCCCAATTGAACTGGTTTATTGAACTCTTTGCTTGCCCCTTAGGTGTGGCTGCCTCACTGAGCATGCACTAAGTCTGCTTGCTCTCGAGTGCAGTATTACGTGTCCTTTGTGGCCATCCAGGTCCTCTAACATGTCTTCACCTCCATTTTCTTGGCTTCCCTCAGTAGACCTCAGTATGTGTTGGAGAAAGGAATATCATTTATTGGACAACTTCAAACCATCAAATATAAATCAGAACTATTTTTTTTAGCTCAGGGGAAGGCTTATACCAACTCATACTGCATCAGTATCCATTATCAATTCTTGTCTATCTATCCTTTCTTGAACACAAAATCACTGAATATCTATGATGAGCGTCATCAGGAATACTAAGGTGCATCAGATACATCCTCAAAGGAGGTTACAGACATCTGAGTGCAATGATACGAACAGGTGTATGAAGTCAGGGACACCTGGTTTAGCACTGAGGTGATAACAGGAGCAGAGTGTGGCACTAGGAAATCTTGAAGTTTTGAACTTGGACACTAGCGAAGTTTTGAGAGGTCACACATGAATCACCACACTGTCCTGTGGCATTGTAAAGCCTGACTGGAGCGTAGGAGACAAGAGAGCTGGCGTGAGGATGGAAACACTCCCTGTCAGGGGTGAGACTGTGTTACCATGGGAGAATAGCTGAGTGAATTTATAGCAGCAGAGTTCTTGTTTTTTAGTTCCATTATCCTTTTTTCTATTTGGATGCAATCCGAGTTAGTGGTTCTCCCCACTGAAAATGAGATGACAACTGTAACAGACGATGGAAAGAACACCAGACCGAATGCTTGCCAATTGGTGCGGTTGAGCTCTTTCTTTTCAACTTGGAAATTTAGAGCAAGGAGGGATGTATGTGGGTTGAAGCGGTCCCCTCAGGATCTACAAGAGTCCGCCTCTCATTCCTACTATTTTAGGCAGGTCTTCATCAAATTCTCCAGACAGAACCTTCTCCATTTTTATCCAAAGGCAAAACAAATAGCAAACCTCCAATGAAATATACAGGACCTCTTAGCTATAAACTGAGTTTCCATTTTATTACAAAGTAATACATATACATTGCAAAACATTAGGAAATACGTCATACAAGCAGAAAAGATATTTTTTTCTTCACCATGTTAACTGTTTTTGGTGTTTAATCCTTTACTTTTTGTGATATATACTATGCATATATATTTGTATCAATTTTCACAAAAATGAGATCCTTTTGCATAAAGTTTTAGTAATTGAATTATAAATTTAATCTCATATTTTAAGCATCTTTCCCTACCATTTAATATTCATCTTTGGTAGTATTTTAATGGCTGGTAATAGCTTATGACATATGAATGTAACATACTTTATACAAACATTTCTCTATTGCTGGACATATAGCATATTTCAAGTTTTGTGTGAGTACAACTATATAGATGACTATAACTACATATATTTCAAAGTGCTAATATTTCCAGTCCAAAGATGAAAATGATCCTTTTGAGACAGAGCTATAGGCTATGAGTTGGCTAATAGACTTTATGCCCTGGCACCTCAATGGTTAAGATCTTATAAAACTGGGCAGAGTATTAGAGAAGACAGTTCTGGGTCTTCAGTTGATGGCAAAACTTGTACTGCTCTTTAAACAGAGGGGATTATTCCAGTCTGTGCAATGAACTAAGTAAATAAGAAACCAGGCAGATGAATGGTTTGCAGACAGAGAGGTTCCGGGGAATTTGGCTTCACTGTGACTGATGTTTAACAATCTTTTTTTAAAAAATGTCTTTCTTCTGTTCACTGAGTAAAACTTTTTAAAAGCCCTTGTTTTAACTTTTTTTTGTCAATCATGTTATTTTTATTTTGAAATATTTCTAAGGCTATGAAAAGATACATTTGATAAAACCTCGTTGGAGAAAGCATAGTCATCATTTCTAACCAAAGAACAATTGTGGGAGGGAAAATTCTTTTCAGAAATGCAAAGAATGCCAAGTTGCTGATTTTCAAAGGAGTTGTTAAATAAGGCACAGAAATAAACCGGGGGTGGGGGGAGACAAGTTATGAAATATTCTCAAGTTTCTGTGAAGTCAAACAAAGTGTATTGCAGAGTTTGATAGCATAAGATCAGGTTTGCATTTTTAAGATATGTGTATCAAGTGAGATTACAAAACTTCATAAATTTTATTTATGGTATGAACCTCTTAAAATATTTCATTTAACTCTGGGGGCCATCCTATCTAATAAAGAGCTAATAAGCTAATTAGACCAGATGGTGGAACGACCTTCTGGGACAACCTTCCAGAACGACCAGTGGGTGGGGGGCGGGCCACACATGGCAGCTGGGCTGCTGTGAGGGCCGAGCCCCTTGCACGAATTTTGTGCATCAGGCCTCTAGTGTCTAGAAAATTAGAATAAAGTCTTATGTGTATGCAACTCTAATGCCATTAGAAATCATTACAGACTCAATATTACAGTTGAAGAAAAGAAAAATGAAAAACTCCCACTAACCTTCTGATATACAAACATTCCTCCTACAAGTAAAAACTAAAACTATCTTAAGAATAAAACTATTTCAATATCTCTGATTTAAAATTATTTTATCAAATCATGCTATTTTTTATTTTGGAATATTTTAAGACTAATAAAAAGATACATTAATTAAACATCTTTAGAGAAGTAATAATTAGTAGTTCTAACCAAAGAACAATTTAGCCTATATGTTAAATAGAACTTACACTTATATATGTATATGGATCCTCCAACAATTTGGAAATAAGGGAAATAGAAGCAACATCTGTGAGTTATATTAATTAAGATTTGACTGTGATTGATCTATAATAATGATGATGTGTTTAAAAGAAGAACATATCAACAGAGGAAAAATAATTAATAAACAAAGGAGTCAAATGAGCGACCTTTGAGAGTGCATATGTCTAGCTCTCTTCAGAAAGACACTGGGTTTGGAGTACAGGAACATGCCTGTTCCTCAGAGAGGTGTTCTGAACTCTTTTTGGGGGAGGGGTAATTTTTCTGGGCTTGTCATTTAGAAATAAGAAAAGTCTAACTACTCCATAAATAAGAAATGTTACAGCTTTGCACTCACAATTTTCTTATCTATCTTAAACAGAGCCATTCAGTGAGTAACTTCTACTTCCCTTGCCTAAGAACACTTTTTATCTTTGTCTAAGTATGAATGTGGTATCTACATAAATAGCTTCTAACATAGTTGGGAGAAATACCTAAGTGTTAAGATGATTACTAAAGTTCACTTCCTTAAGTGAGAGTATAGTAAGAATTATAAGGTTCCAAGAGTGCAGAAGACCAGGATGGAAGGCAAAGGATGAATGATTTCAGGGGCAAGCTGATGTGTTCCAAATCTCTGTAAAATGTTTCCTGAATATGAATAGTGATTGCATTTTGTTTAGAAGGCTCTGCATATAAGAGAGGCCAGTCTAATGCTGTGCTCACAGAAGGGCTACTGGAGATCTGTAAACACATTAAGCCAAAAGATAGCTTTTGAGCAGCTTATTTCACATGTGACTGAGTCATTTCAAGATGCTGCCAATCTGATGTATATTTGTTTTTCTTTCATATTACCCACAGGGCTCCCAAAATCCAAGAAAAGTAAAAAAACAAAACAAACAACAACAACAACAAAAAACACCTACAACAAAAAATCTGCTAGGACGATAGAAAGAGTACCACCCCGGGTTAGCAAATCCGATCAACATTCAGGATAACATATTTTTCTCTTCTATTCATCTGCCTTTTTCTGCTACTATGCAGGTTCTTTAACTTTACTAGAATCTTTCACTCCTTTAAATTTTTAAAAAATTCCCATCTATTATAGGTAGTTTTTCAATATTTTAACTATTTACTATTATTTTTAAAAATATCATGTTTATTTCATGAATATAATATTTTCTCTTTTAAGGACAAAAATTTAGTATTTTAAAGTTGCTCTTGCTTCCTGCGTTGGCTCTTTTTGTTTGAGACATTGTCTTTTTTTACTGTGTATGGATGGTGGTGTCTTTTAGTGAGTTTTAGTCTTCTCTTTAGAGTTAGAGGTTTCCTCAAGTGTCTGCTGATTTCTGAGTGGCTTAAAAAAGAGCCAGTACGGCGGTGTGTCTGTCAGGTCAGCTATAATATCTGCAGTTTTTGTTTCCTCCAGAGTGGTTCTCCAATCTGCCTTAATGGGCCAGCGAGCATCCAGGTCAGGATGGGTGAAGAGGACTCGTTCTGGCATGTGTGCTGTCCCTAACTCCTGCCCTCATCTGTGCCTGGGGTCCCTAGCAGGACATTTCTGGCACAATTTCTATGGGGAATACACCTCCCATCTTTTGCAGGGGTAAAGGAGGGGATATTGCTTTGGTTGAATAAGAATCAGACCCTCCCATTGCTCTAAACATAACATGTCAGCCAATCCTGGTCTCAGTCTCTCAAGCCTTACCCTACTTTCCATCTCACCTTCAGGAATCCTGGTTCCCTGGAGTGAATCATCATCCTATCAGCATGCACTGCTTCAGACCTGGGCTCTCTGCCCGCTGGAGTGGCTCTGGTGGTTTAGTGTCCTCCTGTGCACTGAAAGGTTGCCGGTTTGATTCCTAGTCAGAGCATGTACCTGGATTGCAGATTCAATCCACGGTTGGGGCACATATGGAAGGCAGCCCATCGATGTTTCTCTCTGACATCTCTCTCTCATTCCCTTCTTCACTCTAAGCATGTCCTCGGTTGAGGATAACACACACGCACACGCACATGCACATGCACACGCACACGCACACGCACACACGCACACACAAAAGACATGGGTCTCAGCTTTCTTCACTTTGTTAGGTCACTTCCATCTGCTTTTCATCTTCAAAGATTTATTGCCAGCTCTTATAACTGCTATGTCAGCTCCTGATCTCTTTGTTCTTGTGTGTTTATCACTTTTATTCTATTTGTCTCATGTTTTTCAGCTGATTTCATGACTATTTATTCTATGATCTCTGTAAGGACATAGGCTATTCTTGTGGGTATGGCAACCCTTTTTCTTTTTAGTCCAGGAAATCTTTCTTACTGATGGAAACCATTCCATGGGATTTGGATGGAGTGATCCCTCTCCCCAGCTCCCTATCCCGATTAGCAAGGGAGAACAGTGTTTGAGGCTTCAGCCCTGTTTGTGCACACACCTAGACTTGAACTTCTAGTGGAGTGCCTTAAAACAGAAGGGAAAGTTGACAACCAGGCTTGCGAGGGTCATTTGGGCCACTTTTCTCTTTGATGAACTGCTTCCTCCCAACCCATCTCTAACATCAGGAGTACCCTACCAAGTCTATGCCTTGTTGTCCAGGCAATACTGACCCCAGTCCCAGAAAAAGGAAGCCCATGTTTGCTTCCCCCATATGCTTATTTCTGTTCTGCTATTACTTTCACTCCACAAAGGACATGATGGAGCCATGTGGTCCCAAAGTTATACAATTGTCTGGCTTCACCACATGTCTCGGATGTGGAGTTATTAAGTCATACCACATGTGGGAGATCAGCAGCCCTGGATACACTGCTCCAAGCTCTACTGTTTCTTTTCAGCGTCTTCTTGGCAATGGTTTAGAAATTTTGTGGTCATAGCGAACACAGGGTCTCCCTTGTCAAAGACAAATAATAGGACAAAGGGTGACAGTGACAATCAATGCAATAGAAGTGACATTAATTACTTGTGGAGCTGAGACAACTATTTCAGTTGAGAAAACTGGGAAAAGCACTCTCTCCTTTTTTGCTTTTTTTTTTAAAGACCATGACTAATAAAGAGTTCCCAGCCTTCTCTTGAAGGAATTCTGTAGTGTGACAATTCTGATAGCCAAGAAGTTCTTCATTATGTCCAACCTAAATTACCTCTGACTTAATTTAATGCTACTTTATTTCATTCAATTTACCATGGAAAGGGGAAAAGTAATATGTTTCAATTTCATAGGAATGCTTCATACACTTGAGAACAGTTATTAAGCCACTCCAAGTTTTAGAAAAAACTCCAACCCTGACGAATATCCTTCTGAAATGACTTTTAGATTGGGTTCCATGGGTGATGTTTCTCTCAGCAAAACATGATCTGACTGAGCTTCCAGAATTCTCTCATCTCTTCTGATGTTTTGGCTACACATTTTTTTTCAACTAGGCATGTACTCTAATCACACTTTATAAACTTCCTTTACAATATTTACATACTCAAAATATATAGCTCTTTAAAAAAATAGAACTTTACATTAACTAAAGCAGATATCATGGTCATTCAAAAGTGATTACTGGCTAACTCTGGTCTTATGAAAACATAAACATTGGTCTCCTGGGTTGAATTTCCTCTTTCATATGGTCACAATTTGGAAAACCGCTGTGTAGACAGGAGTGTTGTTGCCGGAGACACTGCTGGGAAGCAGCCCTAAGCGTGCCAGTGCGGTTTGCTTGAGATAAACAAATACACAGTGAAAGCACAGTGTTAATCAAGCGCAGTGGAGAACAGTGTTGGGGACTGTGTCTGGGATAAAAATACAGAGCGACTTTCTGAAACTTCTCTGAAAGCACATAGGCACCTCAGGGTTTCTGTTTTTAGTTCAAAAACATCACGCCATAAAATAATTAATGGCTGCCCATGGTATTTTGACATGATTGACCTTTACAGTTGAGATATGGAGACCTAACAGAGAAGGATTACTTAATAAGGATGATTTAGTAGGTGCTAAGTACTGAAGACAGGGCTAAGTATTTAATCATCTTTAAAATATGGAAGACTATTCATTCTGTAATCCCTGTAATGGATATTAGCTATTTTTATTACCCAGCATCCCTTTCTCCTTTTAGGTAAGAAAATATTTTTCTGGTACAGGCCTTGCCTCGCTGAAGACTGCATGCCCCTGGTCGCAATGACTGTGGACAGTCATGGGGTAGGTATTTTGGGAATTTTTCGGCCAGTTCCAGATAAGGAAAAGGGACATCTGGGTACTAGAAGCCTCTACTATACAGAGAAGCAAGAACTCCTGTGTCAATTAATTCTGCTCCCAACCACTTTATTTTTTTGTTTTGCCTGTTTCATTTGAATTTTGGTTATAGTTAAAAGTGCCAATGAATTGGATCTATCAGAAGCACTCCACTTTACAACCAAGGAAAATGAGGAATGATTGTTAAGTGATTTGCCCAAGGTAAGACACAGCTTTGGAGCTAAGCTTGATGTCCAGCTCTCTTAACCTTTGTTCTTTGAATCCTTATTTCCTGGCTACATGCAGTGTGTCAGACCTAGTGGTAGAGTGGCAGGCCTCCCCTCATGGAGCTTACAGTCCATTTCTCTTTAATTTTCCGTATCAGTCTGAAGAGTGTTGTCATGATGCTCTGTATTTTTAAACAGTTTAAAGTCTCCAAGAGAGTATTTCTAGAAACAATATTTTGTTATAATAAATTAAATTGTAAAGAAGAATGTGAAAAAAATTCTGTAGAATCATAAATATTAAATTTAGAAATATGAAATGTTACATTAAATCTTAAAACCCCATTTGTAGCTGTTGTAAACCTCATTTTGTAGCTGAAATAATATAAGCACTAGGACAATTAAGTCACTTTGTCAAGTTCATACTCTTTTTAGTCTATTCTTAAAAAGAGGTTTATTGTTTGTAGTTTAATTCATTATGAAGATTGTGTTATAGTGAAGTTAAATACTTTATTCTTGTCTACACTTATATGCATGATATCTTTTCCTAAACACTTATAATTCCTATAATATTACATTAAATATCCTAAAGTCTAAATAAAGACTCTTAATGGAATGATTACTATTAAAATATCTCATTGCCAATTGCTTACATTGTGGGAAGAGATATAACAGACCCAAGGCTCTTCCTGTTCTTTCATCCTGCCCAGAAGTTGCAATGACCCTTCATCTTTTGTCGATCTCAAATGCCCCATACATATAATCTCTAAAACCTCCCTTTGAGACAAAGGAACCCAAGAAAATCTAACATGACTAGAAGAAAAATGTTAAGTGTAAAATACACCAAACTTCTTTATCTCTTAGATGCAAATGCTTCTTGTCATATTCAAACGTATTGTCACATACCAATTTATTTAGGCAGAGGGCACAGAATTTAATTATTAAGATAGGTCAATATGAGCCAATTCACACTCACAAAGAAGTGTGTCCATAAAGTACCAAGTGCCAAAAAATATGAAACAGTAGGCATGATATCTTTTGTGAAATACTTATAAGCAGAAAATGTTAACTTTGAGAGAATACAAAGACCTTTCATTTTTCATTTATTTTTTTTATTTTTTTTAAATATTTTATTGATTTTTTACAGATAAGAAGGGAGAGGGATAGAGAGCCAGAAACATCGATGAGAGAGATCAATCAGCTGCCTCCTGCACGCCCCCCACTGGGGATGTGCCCGCAACCAGGGACCGGAATCGAACCCGGGACCCTTGAGTCCGCAGGCCGACGCTCTATCCACTGAGCCAAACTGGTTCGGCATCATTTTTCATTTAAATACTATCCAAGTCTACAATGAGTGTTTGTCATAGCCAGGCTCCAAGGTGGCTCCCAATGACTCCTACTTCCTGGATGTATACTTTTTTGTAGTCGTCTCCCACATGGCATCAGGGTTAGTCTGTGTGACCAACAGAATATGTTAGAAGTGATGGAATGTCACTTACCAGACTATTCTTAGATTGTTTGCTCCAGAGGATAGGAGAACAGCTTATGGTGAGATTCAAGTAGAGAGGAGCTGAGACCATCTGCCAACAGCTCTGTAGTGAGCAAGCTTAGAAGAGCATCCTCCAGGCACAGGCAAGCCTTTGGTGACCACAGTCTTGTCTACCATCCTGATTGCAACGTCATGGAATCCCTGAGAGAAAACTATTCAGCTAAGCCATTTCCTGATTTTCAATACCCAGAAACTGTGTGTGGTAATAAATTTTTGCTCTTTTAAGATATTAAGATTTGGAGAAGTTTGTTAACTAGTAATAGATGACTAATACAGTAAGAATATCTTTTTGGAGGGGTATACATATATAACAATATATCCAGGTTAACTATTTTAGTTAACACTAGAGGCCCAATGCACGAAATTCATGCAAGGGGCTCAGCCCTCGCAGCTGCAGTGGCTTCCCTCAGCCCTCGCAGCCCTGGCTTTGTCCAGAAGGTATTCCAGAAGGACGTCCAGAAGGTCGTTTGGCTGTTCGGTCTAATTAGCATATTAGGCTTTTATTGTTATAGATAATAAAATGCACATACTTAAAGTATACAATATTATAAGTTTTGAGATGTATATGATATATTTATATCTGTAAACTATCACTAAAATTAAGATACACACATCTACCATCTTTCCAAAAGTTGCTTGTAACTTTTGGTTATCCTTTCTTCTTGGCCCTTCCAGTTCACATATCCCAAGGCAACCACTGTCTGCTTTCTGTTGCTATATATAACTTTTAGATTAATTTGAATTTTCTAGGATTAGGTGTAAGTAGAACTGCATAGTATGTGTTTTCTTGTTTGGCATCATTTATTCAGCATAATTATTTTGAGATTCATTCATGTTGTCACATGCATGTATCAATGGTTCATCCCATTTTATTGCTAAGTAGTAATCCATTTTATATACAGTATTGGATGTTCTACAGTTTGTTTATCTATTCACCTGTTGACAAACATTTCAGTTTTTTATAGTTTTGAGCTATTACAAATAAAGCTTCTATAAACATTTGAGTACAAACACTTTAGCAGATATATACTTTCATTTCTCTTTAGTGAATACCTGGCAGGAGAAATGGCAGGGTTATATGATAACTATATGTTTAACATTGTAAGATACTGCCGAACTGTTTTTCTAAAACGTTTGTGTCATTTTACATTCCCAGAGAGTTCCCGCTTTTTTGCATGATATCTTTTTTGCATTCTTACCAAAACTTGGTATGATAAGGCTTTTAAATTTTAATCATTTTAATAGATTTGTAGTTGCTTACTATTATACTTTTAGTTTACATTTTCCTAATGATTAATAATGTTGAATATCTTTACATGTCCTTAGTTGTTATCCATATATCTTTTATTTTGAAATTTTTGTTCAATATTTTGCCCAGTTTTTTGTTTTGTTGTTTTTGTTATTGTTGTTAGAGTTTTAAGAGCTCTTTATATGTTGTCTATCAGGCACATATGTTGATTTGCAAATATTCCCTTCTCATCTGTGACTTGGCTTTTCATTCCTTTTAATGGTGCCTTTAATAAGCAAAAGTTGTGAAATTTGATGAAGTCCTACTTATCAATTTGGTTTTTATAATAGATTATCTTTTGCTACCCTATCAAAGAAATTTTTGCCTAACCAAGGCAAATATTTTTCCCCCAATGTTGTCTTCTAGGAGTATTATAATTTTACACTTACATCTAAAATTTATTTTGAATTAATTTTTATGGAGTATAAAGTATTAATCAAAGTTCATTTTTTTGCCAATGTATATGCAATTGTTAAGCATAATTTGTGGAAAGATGATCCCTTTCCACAGAAATGTCATTGTGCTTTTGCCAAAAATCAGTTTTAATATGTAATTTTTAAGGGGAGAGAAATATTTGATCTTCTGGAAAAACTTACAAATGAAGACTGTTTTTTAAATTTGAAACAAGTATGTTTAATAACAAAAGTAAAATAAATAAAGGCAGAAAACAGACATAAATATTAGAATCAATCATAATATTACTGGCCAGAAATAGCTAATGATTTTCTAAAAATACAATTTATCCATTTACCTTTTTAATAAAAATTGGGTCTGAATATATTCTTAAAAAATATATTTGCATTGATTTCAGATAAGAAATGAGAGGGAAAGAGAGATAGAAACATCAATGGTGAGAAAGAATCATTGATTGGCTGCCTCCTGCATGCCCCCCCCCCCACTGAGGACCAAGCCAGCAATTGGGGCATGTGCCCTGAACGGGAATTGAACCATGACCTCTTGGTTCATAGGTCAATGCTCAACCACTGAGCTATGCCAGCTAGGCTGAATATATTCTTTTGAAATCTGCTTTAAATATCACTATATCACAAATGATTCTTGATACCATTAACACCTTCTTTAGTATGGTTTTTAATGAAACCATAGTTCTGACCACAGAGTTCAGATAGAGACAGAATATATTCTTGTGTATCACCAAATTCAGAAAGTCATTATTTGAGGAAATTAAAAACTGGATAATTGATTATTCAATTAGAAGTTTTCTTTAAATTATTAAAAATACATTAACATTGTGACTTTTTTCTTTTGGTTTATGTCAGCATTTCTGGATTTTCCATGCCAGCAATTTGCCTAAATTGTTCATTTTTCTTTACAATATAAAGGAGAGAAAAATAACCTGGGGACAATGTTTTTATTATAATGCAGATTTTAATACTAACAATATTAGAATTCATATGAAGTCACTTTTAGGAGCTTGCAGCTAAAAATTAGGGGGGTATAAATGGAAATTTGCTTCCTAAACTTTTTGGATCTTGATTCTCATAGTCACTTATAATGATGTTACTGGAACCCATCCAGGATTACAAAAACTTCCAGGCTCATTGAAATGCAGGCGGATAACGTATTTCCAAAACCACATGAAGTCCATCTGCAAATAGTCAAATTAGCACTTAAAGATAGAGAGCACTCTACAAGATTCAAATAAATTCCATGAATGATTCAATAAAACTAACAAAGTTTCAGTTATCCCAAACTACCTAGCCAGGCTGGAACACACGTTAATCTTCTTGTACAGAAATGTGACCCGAGAGAAATTAGGCTGTATTAATTGGCTTGCACTAGTCAAGTTTTGTTACTTGTTCTCCCACTATCATAATAGAAGAAATGCAAGTAGAAAGGATATAAATCAGCTCTGCTAGGCCAGTTCTGAAAGGATTTTAAACACCATTTTCTAAGTCAAAAAGGGTAATGCCAGCAGGGATTTCCTATTGAGGAAGCATTAATTTAGGATTTGTAAGAAAGATATTAGGACATCTAGATGAATGTAGATCAAGCTGAAAATCATAGAGCATTGACCAAACTGAATAAGTTTGTGCATTATAGGTCTCCAATGGGAAGCTACAATCTTGGGATTCATGCTATGATTCATGCTAAGGTCTTCCCTTGTCTCATGGTCAAAGATTGAAAACTACACTTCCCAGACTTCCTCGCTGCATAATTTAAATTTAATTCCAAGAGGGTCAGTCAGGAGAAATTTGAACAACAGAACTGAAGTCTTTTTTTTTCCCCCCCTCTGGCAGCAGCAGGTGAGATGTTTGGCAAACTATAGCATCTTCTGGGTGAGTTTCTGTGAGTCATCTGCCTAAATGCTGAAGGGGACTAAGAGCTTCATAAACACCTCCCTGAATCTCCACTCTTTCTGATTTCCTGACCTGTACCCCCCAGACTGCAAACAGTATTTTAAGTATACATTTCCCTCTATTTAAGCCCTTTCTGTTAAAACAAGTAGAATGGTTTTTGTTTTTCCACCAAAAGGTGACTAATAGACCATTCAAATGCTAAGGTTATGCAGTAGAATTCTTAGCATCTCTGTATAGTGTACACATTTAGAGCTTTATATATAAGTCAAGTTTCTTTTATACCTTGTTTCCTGTATTGATGGTTGACCAGAAGCATGAGCAGTGGCACAGTTCTAGCTGGTTCATAACACAATGTCTTCCAAGGAGTAAGACATTGGGAATAAACATTCCATATAAACACAATATGTTGTGATGAAAACTATCTGAAATAATTATTTAGATTATTAGATTATTTCATATAATTATCTAGATTATTTGGATTTTCCAGGGAAGGGAGGTACAAGAAGAAAAAACTTTGTCTAGGATTGTAGTTACTTCTTTCTGCTCTAGTCAAGATATTTCAGACAAATTTTCCACAGGAACAATCCAGAGGCTAGAAATAGGCCCAACTGGGGGGAGGGGGAGAATTTTGCCACAAACTGAGGTGAATGACCACTTTCTTTCTCTAAATAAGTATTTACTATAAACAACAATAGAAAACACAGATTTAAAAAAATAGACCAATTTTTATCAGTGTCCTGTTTGACATCTTATGGATACTTACTTCATTAAGAAGAGTCAACTTAAAAGAAATATTTAGGACTTCTAACACTGGCAAGCAAACTTTGTTTCATGGAATCAATTCAGGATAAAAACTGGACATATATTAGGTGACAGATTTTATTCAAAAATGTAATAGCTTTATTGAGCCTTCCAGGGGAAAAATACATTCTTAAGAATATGTTCTTTAAAACTTAGATTATTTGAAAAATTGGTGTCACTTTGAAGCTGTATTGGGCTAAGTCACAAAAATTCCTGGGATATGTGTTAGCACCTATTTATCCTTGTTCATGTCTGACAATTAAGGAAAAACTACAAAACTTTATTGAGTGACACAAAGTCAATCAAACAAACAACCTGAACATGAATGAATGCAAAAGCATGTCTTGATCCTAAATAAAAAGACAAGATTTTATCATGCTAATTTATCCTCAAATTTACATATCTTAAATGCCAGTTTCAGTGGAACATTTATTTTTCTTTGACTTTCAAAAACTATTCTAAAGTTTATGTGCAAAAATAAAGACAATATAGGAAAAACATTTTGAAAAAGATGTGCTCATCACAGATCACATGCTATCAAGGACTAGAAAAACTGGTGGAGATTGGGGAGGCTTGGCAAGCATAGCTTAGATGAGTGATTTTCAACCTTTTCATCTCATGGTGCAAGACTCATTACTAAAGTTCTGTAGCACACCAAAAGTATAATACATTTTTTGCTGATATGACCAAAAATATAGGTATGATTTTTATTCATTCACACAGATGGCTATTGTTGTGTTGACTGTTGTCATTTTTTTATTTGACAATCTAAGAGAAAAGAAGTCAGTGCCCCTGACTGAATAGTCAGGTATTGCTTGCTTTAAAAATTCCTGCCAGGGCACACTAGTTGAAAATTGCTGGCCTAGATCAATTATACTACATTCTTGAAAAAGAACACTGTAGCCACAAAAAAAAGGTGTATATAAGGCCCAGAAAGATGTTGGGAATATATTTTTAATGGACAAAACAACAACTTGCAGACCAATGTGTTTTACATGATTTTATATAGAACTGCATACATGCTCATATGTAGGTATGTAAATGTCTGCATTAACCTAGAAAACCTTAACAATACACCACGCTCCTAAAGTTGTCAAATCTAAGACATAGTGGGAGCTGAGGCAGACATTTTTGTATTTTCAGTATCATTCTCATTAAAATGCAAGAAAATCCATTATGTACTGCTTTCTGCTAATGTAAATAGACATGTACAAACACATACAGTATATATACATTTATGCAATAAAAGAACTTTGATATAAACATGACTGCTTGCTTTTAAGGATGGATCTTTTTTATAGAAATGGCCTTTATTATGCAGAGAAATTTTGATCTTATGTAGGCAAATTTGGGAGCTGGAGTCAGAGAAACCTGCAATGCTTTGCATGAGAGAGAAAGGTTTGTGTGCTGCGCACACCGTGGTGTGAGTTGGTACTGTCAGGGGTCTGATTTCAATATTGCCTTTCCTACCCCTACAAAGTCCTGAATAAAGGCTACCTGGTTCGCTAATGTTTTGTATGATTGAATTCTCTTGGCACAATTCAGAGTCAATTAGAGTGCAGTTCAAGGGCCGATGCAATGGCAATGGGCTTGGAGAAGGGGATATGGAAAGTAAGACTCCAGGAACTTTCAGAAATCTAGAATATAGTTCAAGTTTTCCCTGGGGTGTGGATGTGGATGGGGCTTCAAGGAGAGCATTCAAACAGCTTTACTTGTGTTACTCGGAGTCTGCACAGCAAGAAGGCTGGTCCTATGCCTAACAAAGCTTGAAAGTGAGATACAGTAGTTATCCAGTTATTCTGAAAGCTGAGCAGGAGTGATTGAAAAGAGGGTTCAAGAGGGCTGCCCAGAGGGAAGATAAGATCCCAATTTAGATGACATTCTAGGAGGAGTGGAGCAAGGGAACCAGAGGCTGGGATGGCAGAGATTTGTAAGCAGCCATCAGGGGAAGCATTGCCTGAATTAAGTATCTGCAGTGAGAGATCCCCAGCAATGAAGGAGTCGTGATTGAAGAAACCACAACCATTCCCTAAGAAACAGAGTTAGTCTGAAACACCCCCAAGCCCAGAAGTATCAATGCCAATGCCAGGTCAATGCTAGAGTTAAGCAAGATGCTTTTGTGCTGCAACCATTTTCTTTTCTGCCCTTAAACCTTGGAAGTGCCAGAAGCAGCCTACACACGAGGGAATGGAAAGACTGCTAGATGTGAATATCAAGTTTCTGATTTCTACATTAGTCCTAATAAATTAAAGAACATGCTCCCTTCCCCCAACACAGACGTGCTTGAGAAAGAAAATAAAGAACATACTAATATTCAAGATCCAGTGGTTTTAAACAAATACTGACCAGTTAAAAATATATTTTAGTTTAATAGATTTTTTCTCTATAATAAATAAGATTTATTTACTTAACATAACATTTACTGAGTGCCAAATTTGTGCCAGGCACTGTTCTGGGCATGGAGAAAATAAGAAACAAAATGACAAAATCTGGCCCTCAGGGATTTTAATTCCCAATGGGGTGATCAGAGTAAAAATATAATGCCAAATAGCAACAAGGTCTATTATGAAAAATAATAGCCAAGGTGATAGAGTGACAGGATGCTAATTAACACAGAGACATCAGGTCACTTATAGAGTGTAAAATTTAGGTAATTTGAAATAAATGAGGAAATTAATCATGTGACTATCTTAGGTAAGACCCATCTGGCCAGAGAGAAGATGGGTTGCAAAAGACTGAAGGGGGGGCAATCTTGGCTGGGTTGAAAAGCACAAGGAAGTTCTGTAGTTAAGACAAATGCACGATGAACTTCTTATTTCGGATGAAGTAACTCGTATGGAGAAGGCATTTTAGAAGCTATCCTTGCTGTGGAAAGGGAACAGTCTGGGCCCTGGTCAGGAAAGGGGCTGTTGTAACCCACACCATGCGTGCTTAAATCGTGCTCAGACTCACCGCCACCTGTGGTTCACCCACAAGCATTGACATGTGACTGAAGTGGAGGTCCTGCAACAGTCAAGTTTTGCCATAGTAAGTTCATTCGAGTCAATATTGCATTGACCTGGGCAAGAATATCTGGTCTAAAGGAAACTTCTCCCTTGTGACTATGGAGGAGATGGGACAGGGGACTGCTTAACTCTCTCTCTCTCTCTCTCTCTCTCTCTCTCTCTCTCTCATCCACTACATGTAATAAACAGGTCTTTTCCTTTTCTTCTGACTGCAGTTAAAGTGGGCATAATTCTATTGAACAAAATGGATTAGCTCATGAACATTGATATAAGTTGTCATGAAATTAAGTTAGTCCTGAACCCTTACCCCCATAAAAACATTGATTACAGGGCTCTTTTATATGTGAGACTCATGAAGCTTTTGTTACAGTGCTTGGCACAGAGCATGCTCAATAAATGACAATTATTACTATGTGGTAATCATAATAGTCCAAGATTATTCAAATGAGTAGGTAGTGACTAATCAATGCAAGTGAATGGAGTTCCTACCAGTTATAAGAACATGGCTAGATATGTTGCCTCACATATTTATATCTCCTCCCCCCTGGACTAGGGGAATGTACCCATCTGGATTGCCTTAGGACAGACAACAAGACACTCTACCTCTTCCTTCATAAGCAGTCCCTGGGGATATGCAGTCCCTGAAGCACAGGACTAAGTGCAGGGGAACTTCTGGACTCAGTTCTATTAGGAGGGAGGGAGGAATAGCTGCTTGACAGCAACCAACAATGTCTGTTGCAGTTATTAGCTTTCCCACCTCTTTGCTGCATCTTAGTGAACACCATAACCATATGGTTCTGAATTTAGTACCTTGTGACGAAGTGAGCATTATGTTTCCATGTGGAAATGTTTTCTCTCTGTTTACCCCATGCTCTATTATGCTGACTTTCAGATATGCTCCTGCTCCTGCTTGTCATTCCATTATGTTTCTCATCCTATTCAGTTTTCAGGATTAGCCAAAGTCTCCTTTTATTCATTTATTCATTTAATCTACACATGACAAATACATGTAGATTGCCTAAATCAGGCAGGAAGAAGATTTGACTTTGGGTGGTAGGCACACAATACAGTATACAGATCTTGTATCATAGAAATCTACACCTGAAACCTATATGATGCTGCTAACCAATGTCATCCCAATAAATTTAATTTAAAAATTAAGTAATTAATTTAAAAATAAATTATTTCAGAAAGTATAGATATAATCTATGATGGAAGAAATAGAGACATAAATAAATAATTCAAATAGAGCAGAGTATGTACTGATTTGGAGGTTTGAATCTGAGCTTCCAATCACCAACTCCACCTAAGATGGGAGGTTAATCTTGTTGGAGGAGATAATGTTTAAATAGTATCTGGAAGTAGTCACATAGGCAGGAGGGAAGAGTAGCCCTTCCAATATGTACAAGTTTCTGATAGGGCATGCTTCCTTCTGGAACATCAAATGGTAAAGCTGGAGTACTACACAATGGTTGGAGGAGAACTTTCTAATCACCTCACAGAAATTTTCTATCAGTCTAAATAGATTTGTTATATAAAAGAGCTAAATAAGCCATTCTATACAAATTATTGAGTTATTATTTCTTAGAGGAAAAAGTGAGGGATTGGAGTTATTCAGATTTGGATCTGGATTTAAATCCTGATCCATCCACACACTAGCTGTGTGACTTGGGCAAGATATTTCCTTTGAGCACCTTTCAGATCTGTACAATGGGAATAATGCTCTAATATGATAAGGGCCAAAATGTTAGTAGTTGCAAAATACTTGTAAGTGCCTCTCTCATAATGAGTTTTAACAAATATTATCTTCCTCATGTGCCACTTAATTAGCTTTGGTATTAATATCCTTCTTGGAATTGTCTCCTCAGTTGGCATCCATGATACACTCTCCTAGTTCTTAATCTCAACTATAGAACTATTCCTTTTGGCCTCCACCATGGATTGCTCTTCCTCTGATGGATCTTATTTTCCTTAAATAATGATTATCTCCAAGGATTTGTCTTACCATCTTTTCTACTCAATCACCATGTAAATGCATCAAATTTAAGTCACAATCTATTTTTTGAAGCTTCCTAATTTTAGTGCTTTCTCTTAAGCCTTAGACCTGTATTTCAACAGCTCTAATTTTAGTGCTTTCTCTTACGCTTTAGACACATATTTCAACAGCTGTATTTCAACAGTGATATGTATATCTATATCTATATCTATATCTATATCTATATCTATATCTATCTATCTATCTATCTATCTATCTATCTATCTATCTATCTAAAAGGCTAAGTGACTGACCTACGTATGTCCAACTGTCTGACCGACCAATTGGCCAGTACATATGACATGCACTGACAATTTAAAAATAAATGTTGACTCGTGCATGCACGATACATATAAAGCTCTCTTGACTTGTTCATTCGTGATACATATAAAGCTCTCCCTGGTGCCAATTTGAATGTTGCATTTGGAGGGAAAGTTCTCCAGGAAATTTTTGACAATGTCTCAGAGTTGTGCTACATGCTATGCAATTGGCCATAGTACAAATGAGTTTAAAGTACTGTAGTGTTTGGGGATATTTCAGACAGTTGTCTCTTAAAACAAATATGAGATCAGAGGATTCTGCTTATAGCAAGTGGTTAGTAAAACTTGGAGATGGCAAACTTGATAGCAGTTTTCATTTAGGAGTGGGTATTGTTGAAATCCCCTGTGAAATATTTGTAACAGATCTATTATTGAAGCTACCTTTGGAAATAATATATCTATAGATAATATTAAAAATATATCTAAATGTGCTATTCTTTGTCCTAAAAATGAGCACGTTCATAAATTAAATGAAGAAATTTTGGATATACTCAATGGAGATTTTCACACCTATTTGAGTGATGATTCTATCAACTCAACAGATGATACTAGAAAGGAAAATTTTCCCATCAAATTTCTTAATAGTATTTCTCCTTCGGGAATGCCCGTGTCATGAATTAAAATTGAAAGTAGATGCAATCATCATGCTACTGAGAAATCTTAATAGTAAATGGGGACTTGGCAGCTACAATTCCCAGGTGATGCACCCAGAACCAGAGAGGAGGGAGCCCAATTCCGGGGTGCATCACCCGAGAACCATCCTCTTGTAATCCGGAACCCCTGAGGGTATGTCGAAGAGCTGATTTCGGCTTGGTCCCCACAGGCCAGGTCGAGGGACCCCCACCGGTGCAGGAATCCATACACTGGGCTTCTAGTCATTACAAATATTAAAGAGAATGTGCTTATTATTATTTTCAATTCTCTGGTGTTAGACATTCAGAATTACTATTTTAAAAAGTCATCCAGAATGACATGATGTATCTTCTGTTATTTCCCTGGATACTTCCTTTACTTTGCTAGAATCTGGTCGTGATGATTGAATGATAATACTCAGTGTTGGGCCAATTTACTAAAATCTTGTGGAAATCAACATCTAATCAATCAATGACAATTTAAAACTTGGCCTACATCAAAGTCCACTCTTCACATGTTCCAAGGTTTAGGTTTTATTCTTTGTGATAAGAGTTTATTTGGTGTAAGTGAATGTCTCACTCCACAAAGTTGTGACATTGTATTCTAGTTATTTAGAGTTCTCTCTGAACCAGTGACTTCATGAGGAGACATTCTGAATATTATGAAAGTCATTGTTTTAGCTTCCTTTGTCCTGACTTTAGCTGGTTACATCTTATCATCAAATTAAACTTGGTAAACGATGTGTCCAAATAGTCATATAATATAGGGTTTGAAAGCTTCTCTAAATAATTTGATCTTGTTGGAACCAAGAGAGACTCCTATCAGCAAAAAATACTCTTTCAGGAGAATGATGCTGTAGGCTAGTAGAAAGCCCATCATAATATGTTCTCAGTTATATATCATCTGGCACATCTTTATACATCTCCTTGGATAGCCAGTTAAATCTCCTTAGTGTATTCTCTTATGTGTAATATAAGAACGTGCACTATATTATTAATATCCTTTGGGTTTAAAATTTCTATAATTCAATGAAGCAAAGCAAAAATGAACAAAACATCAAGTTGTGTTCCAGCTAATATAGCCTTTAGGCATCCACATTTACATATCCATATTTGATGTCACATCCATTACATAAAAAATGAGAGAGAAAAATTAGGGCCATTCAAATTAAAGAAGATTTATGAAGAAGCCCTGTAGTAACACAAATGTAAAGGTATAAAGGCACTTCTATAGGAATAATAAAAAGAAAAACTAACATTGAGGAGGCTTAGGGCAGGCCACCCCAAAATATGCCAAAATGACATATTGATTATTTTGCATTAAAGTTACTCAAGAAAGATCCAGTGCAGAAAGGACATTCTGACCTTCCTCTCTGTCCCCCTGAAGGCAGGACATAAATCTCCCATGTGGAAGGAATCCTCTCTGCAGCAGGAGGTGAAAAGGTAGAGCGAGGGCTAAAAAGGCTATGTAAACAAATTCTGCTTAGTTTCTTCACCTACGCCTAAGTTCTTTGTCTTGTCAATTCTTCACGAAGTTGTTGTTTCTTTGCCTAAAAGGTAGAAAACTGCATGATTTAGTCACTTCAGGGAATCTCCTATTTCTGTGAACTCCCATACCTATAAAATTAAAATTTGGTTTTCTCCTGTTAATCTAGTTTATGTTCATTTAATTTTAGACCAGCCAGAAGAACCTAGAAATGTAGAGGAAAAATGTTTCCTCTCTGACAACACAAAACATTGAGAATTTAACCCTAATGATATTTCTGCTCAGGAAAGGGCTTATTTAGCTCTCTAATTTAAGTCGGACTTGAAGGCCCAAATTATTTCTCCAAACTAGGACAGGGTATATCTGGATTTTCACTGAGGAATCGCATCTAAATGCAAATGGAAAGGCTTTTCCGCGTGATCCACAGCGAAGTCAGGGAGAGGTTGGGAGGTATATTCAGATTCCATGGACTTCAATTCAGTTCCTTATATACTCAGGGTGTTTTCTAACCAAAAGTATCCTTCAAGTCATTTCATGGTTTGAAGAATAAAAAATAAAATTATCTTTTAAAGATATCTAATGGCTAACTGTTTGTAACTATCAAATTGCTGTGCGATGGCCCTGATAAATGAAATAAAAATAGATCTTGGCTGCTCCTCAGTTTCTGCAAGGCAATACATCATAATATCAATTATCATAGCCTTTATATGCCTTTCAGGTTCTTAAAATTTCAACTTAGTTGCTTCCTTTGCACAAAAGCATACTTTAACTTCCTCAGTGAAATGATTTAAACAATTTGAGTGCTTTCTGTGAAGATGTGAACCAGTAGCCTACGTTGTAAACATCAAAACATGATGGAAATGAAGAAAATAATCCTGTAATTTAAACTTGGAGTATCTTTTTAGTACTAATACAGATCAAGTTCCCATTGAGGTTTTTATAGACAACTAGAGGCCCGGTGCATGAAATTCGTGCATGGGAGGGGTGTCCCTCAGCCCGGCCTGTGCCCTCTTGCAATCTGGGACCCCTCAGGTAGGGTCCTTAGGCCTGGCTGGCAATCAGGGCCTATTGGGGCTTTTCTTCCCCTGGCTGCCAGCAGCTGACCCTGCCCCCGCTGCTGCCACTGCTTGCCATCTGTGCGGTGCTGCCCTGCCCTCCCTGCCACTGGTTGCCTCTCTCTGCCAGCGACAGGCATGAGGTGTGATCACTTGGCTGGCCTGGGCCTCCCTCTGCGGCCGTCGGCTGGGCAGCCTGGGCCTCTCTCTGCAAGGCGATCGATCACATGGTTCCATGATTGATTGCCCAGTAGAGGGAGGCCTCGCCCACCTGGCCAGGACTCCGTGATGGGTCACCACGCAGAGGGTGGCCTGGGCCTCCCTCTGAGGGGTGTTCATGAGGTGATGGCGGAGGCCTCCCTCCCAAACACATTGCACCCACCTTGGCTGGCCTGGTGCCAGTGCATGTCATAGTGTGGTCGTCTGAAAGGCCTTCCAGATGGTCATTCCGCCATCCAGTTGTTTGGTTGATTTGCATATTACGTTTTTATTATTATAGACTAGAGATTCGCTGCACGGAATTCATGCATGGGGGG
>NW_005871072.1:10024403-10078472 GCF_000147115.1 Myotis lucifugus
TTAGTATAGACATAGCCCAGAACACTGTCATATGGAACTCTTTTCTCGGATGTCAACATGCACTTTATCAAAAATGCTTCCAAGAATGAAGTGTTTTTTTCATATTTTTATTTTATTAGCAAACATGCTAACCATTTTAATCCTCTTTTATGAATAGCAAGTGATAATTAAAATGCAATGAGTAACCCACACTACACAGCTGGTTTCTATGTTATAGAGTCAGTCAACAGCCCTTTCATTTACAGTCAATAGGACATAAATGGTCAAAAGTCAGCCTGTTTACAATCCTTTCATTATATGTTATATTTCTCTTTCTTCCTTCCTCTCTTTCTCCTTTCTTTCTTTCTTTCTTTCTTTCTTTCTTTCTTTCTTTCTTTCTTTCTTTCTTTCTTTCTTTCTCTCTCTCTCTCTTTCTCTCTCTCTCTCTTTCTCTCTCTCTCTCTCTCTCTCTCTCTCTCTCTCTCTCTCTCTCTCTCTCTTTCTTTTGCCCTAAGGATCTAACACACTACCTTACAACTTGGTATATTGGACAACACTCCAACCAACTGAGCTACCCAGCCAGGGCTGCCTTGTCATTTCTAAGTGGGAAATTGTGAAATACATTGTTTAGAATGAGAAATAAAGTTCTGTTTTTGTGTTCAACTTATGAAAAGAAATTAATTTATTTGTGTTCTGAAAAGGGAAATTATAATAATAATTTTAGGCTAGCATTTTAAATATCTATATATATGTGTATACATACCATATATAGTCCTTTGTGTGTATATATAGTCATTTATATTATACATAATTATGTAGATGTAAATGAATATATATAATTATTTTTGTATAAAATTTATTTCCCCTGCTCACACATTTCATTTAGTACTATTTATCTCTACTGATGAAAATCCCATCCTACCAGAGAAATGACATTTGAGATAGGTATGTTAAAATATTTGATAAAATAATTAGTGAAAGTCTATTTGCCTTTATGGCAAAATTTCCAAAAGTTCTATACTCTTTGGGTATTTTCTTTCTTTAGCAAAATTATGACATTAGTTGCTTGTGGTGGCAAATACTTGCATTGCATCATGTATTTCCTCACATAGCAATGTGATTTGCCAAACTGCAAACTCCTATAACTTACTGCTACAGCTTTCCAAATCGCTTCCTTGTATTCGGGCACCAGGATAAATAGAAGTGAGAAAGCAGGCTGGCTGACATTGAGAACAATGAAAATATAAAAGAAACAGAAGAACAAGGAGATACTAATAATTCAGATACAGGAGCAAAAAAAATAATGGACTTTTAAGAGAGAATTCACAATGACCCTATAACATCATGGTCCCCTCAGCTGAGAATGGCATTCAGAATTTCTGCTTTCTGAACTTTTCTTGTTCTTTTAAGTCTAGCTCAGGAATCTCTTCTTTCCTGAAGCCATAGCTTCTACCAAAGTATGATTTATCCAAATATTTAATCCTGATGCCAAATTGTTCACTGACAAGAATAATATTAAAGTCTGAGATTATTTTACTTCAGAGAAATCATAAAATACATATATGGTTGTGATAATTTCCTCCTTACCAATGTTGACAGTTATTGAAAATTCAATTAAGGTACATTTCTTTAAAAAGATGAGAAAAGTATTAAGAAAATATCCTCTGCACCTCTAGAGAATTATTGTTGACTATTTTAAATGGGCTTGGTTTTGAATCTGTTCTGACGAGATTCTGTAAAAAGAGCTATCATTTTTAAGAAAGATAATCCTCATTAACATCAGAACGAGGAGTCATTTTAAGTTGCAACACATAATACTTCTCTAAACATAAGGAGAGAAATATCCTAACTGTGAGTGAGTCTCAGGAGCAGCAGAGGAAAAGCGATTGCATAATTACCACTTCTGAAGATGTTTAAGAATATTTATAGCTTAATGAAGATTATAATTGTCATTTGCATAGAAGCATTTAGATTAAGGAATATGTTTAAAATGGGGGAAGAGATCAGATAACCTTTTAAAATTCTTTTTGGTGTTAGTTGGTACTGATTAAAGCTTGATTAAATGAGTTGAAAAAAATATTAGTTTTCCTTTCTAAATTCAAAGTTTACTTATTCCTTAAATTTCTTCAGAAGTCCAAACAAGTAACATAGACCAAGCCTCATTTGTCTTTTGCCCTGAAAACTCTCCTGGCATTTCCTGATATTACCACGGCCATTGGATCTATAATTAGGATTCTGACTCTGGGCAGCTTTCCAAGTACATCTCCAAAATTAGGCTAGTGTATAGGCATTCTGAACAAATGCCAGACAGTGAATTCAACTGAAAGGGAGTGGGGTTACCTTGGATAATTGAATGTTCACACAATCGCTGACACGTTTTCTCTTTTTCCTGGTTCTAAACTTATTTATGAGAATATTGATCATTTTACAATGATATTAAATTAGAGAATTAAAAATGACCTTGGAAGATATTCAAGACTCACTTTTTAGGTAGCCAATATTGCCATCATGTTAATTTTATGAAACTTTTTAGGTAGCCAATATTGCCATCATGTTAATTTTATGAAAGTTATTTTGGAATAAACATCTTTCCATCTTCAAATCTTCAGGCAGGCTTGGCAGGCAGGACAAAAAAGAAATGAAGGGGGGGAAGGAAGGAAGGAAGGAAGGAAGGAAGGAAGGAAGGAAGGAAGGAAGGAAGGGAGGGGAGACAGAGAAAGAAAGGGAGATAAATCTACCACAACACCTTATTCTAAGGAGTTATTTGGTTCTTGATGGAACTAAAACTGGATTTTACAGTTTTTCAGTTAGAATCCAAGGATGGAGAGAAGAGAATAAATCACTGAAGTAAATAGACCAGGAAGAAAATTTCTTTCCTAGATTGTTATGATAAACATTATGTAATAGCTCCTTGCCAATGTATTTTACTTAACAGAAAAAAACAAACAAAAAACTGCTATAAACCTAAGATTGTAGGGTAGGATAAGAGTGGAAAACAATATTCTTTATTGGGGCTGTTATGTTTTATTACATGTATTACCAGATTTCTACAGTTGGAATAAAGCTATTTTTATATTAGAGCCATAGCCCTTCAGCTTTTGAAGATTTCTAGCAGCATATTTCACCAAATGTACTCCCAAACATGCACATAAATTGGGCTTTTGTTTTGGTCCTTAAACTTTAAGGCAGGATTGCCATTTGACTATTATTATATAACAAAATCGACCAATTGCTTTATAAGACGAAGTGCAAAAGTAGAACATTCCATTGCCTTACTTGCTGTACATTTAACTGTATTATTTTTTTACAATTTATTTTTACAGAAAGTATAATATACTTATACTACAGGCCCAGTGCACAAAATTTGTGCACAGGTAGGGTCCCTAGGACTGGCCGGTGATCAGGGCCGATCTGTGGGGTGACAAGCGGGGTTATCAGGGGCCCCTGCTCACACCCGCCTTGGCTGGCCTGGTGCTGCCCACTCGCTAGCTCCACCCCCTGCCACCACCAGTCAGGGCCTGCAGGCTGGGGGCAGCTCCTGTGTTAAGCATCTGCCCCAGGTGGTCAGCGTGCATCATAGCGCCTTGTCGTTCTGCTGGTCATTCTGTCAGTCAATCAATTTGCATATTAGGGTTTTATATAGATAGATAATATATAAAGTAGCATTTATTGTATTTTATAATTAACTAGAAGCTTGGTGCACAAAATTAGTGCATGGGGTGGGGTCCCTCAGCCCAGCCTGCACCCTCTCACAATCCATGACTGCTGGCTTCTAACCGTTCACCTGCCTGCCTGCCTGATCACCCCTAACCCCTCCACCTGCTGCCTGATCACTCCTAACCACTCTCCCTGCCTGCCTGATCTCGCCTAACCACTCACCTGCCTGCCTGATCACCACTAACTGCTCGCCTGCCTGCCTGATCACCTCTTACTGCCTCTGCCTTAGCCCTTGATGCTGTGGCTTCATCAGAAAGATGTCCAGAATGATGTCCATAAGGTCATTTGGCTGTCCAGTCTAATTAGCATATTACGCTTTTATTATTATAGATTAGTGCAATCATCACATTTGTAAAAGGAATGAGAAAATCTTTGTTCTTTTTTTCAATACTACTCTCAACTTCCTTTTACCAAGTTTCCATATATCTGTACCATCTTAGTCTTCTGCCCTAGTTTATGGCAAAGTGAAGGCCCTACTCATGTCAAATGCTGACACCTTTTATGTTTTGACTTTTATTATTTGGATCCACTCTCTCCTTGCACATTCATTCCATTTTATCAGCAGCATCTTCCCCAACAGCTTAAAAACTCTGATAATTCATACCTATCTAAAAGGACAAAAACAAAACTTTGATGTCACATCTCTTTTAGCCAAACTCTGTTGTGTTTTTTTCCTCTGTATAACCCAGAATCTCATAAGCATCACTTGCTATACTGTTTCTACATTTTATTTACCTTTTACTCTTTAAATCACACCATTGGGAATCTCCTCCTACTTTCCCTAAGAAACAGCTCTTTCTAAAGCTGCAGAACCTCTATGCAACTGAAATAGAATGGTCCTCTCAGCCATTAGTGTACTAAGTCTCCTTTCTGGTTTTCCAGGTACCACACTTTCTGTCCACTGTTATCTTCTGACCTCCAAGTGCTCCTCCCTAGTTCTGTTAGTTGTTGTTTCCTGCTCTAAGCAATTGCTAAATGTAGGTGTTCTACAGAAGACGCCCTTGGATGTATAGTTTTTGTTCTAGACTTTCTCACTAGATGATCATATCTATTTACTTGGTGTTCAAGAACATTTATATGGCAGTGACTCACAAATTTGTGCTCCTAACTCAGGCCACTCTTGTATTTCTAGACTTTTATAGTCAGTTTCTTGTTGATATCTCATGTATATCAGACAGGCAACTTAATTAAATTCCTTAACATATCTAAAATTAAACTCAGTCTTTGGGTCAAACTTAACCTTCCTCTGGTTCTCCTATTATAAGCACTTAGCATTAAACTACCCAGTTACTTGAGCCAAAGAAGTAGAATATTTTTGAGATATCCCTTTGCCTCTCTTTACTTGCTACATCAAATTAAAAAAATGGTTCCTCTTTTTTGTTTTGTTGTTTCCACTGCTTCCTCAAAAATATATCTAAATTGATATACTTTGCCCACATCAACTGCCACAACTCTCCCATCTTGAATTACCTGCTTCCTCTTTTGTCTTTTACCAACCATTCCTTTTAAAAGAGTTAAGTTAGCCATATTCCAAACTTATTATATATACTTTTAAAATTAATATCCATTATATTAAAATTCCAAATGTAAACAGGCCTGACAATGCCTTACATTGTTATACTCCTGCCTTACTCTTCAACCTGATCTCATCACTCTTGATCATCATATTCCAGCCATGTTGTCCTTTAATTATTTGAATATATCAAGTTCTTTCTGGTATCCTTTCCTTTCCTCTACCTGAAATACCCTTCCTTTTATTTATTCCTGGCAAATACCCACTCATTCCTCAGGTACTAGCTTAAAGTTTTCTCTTGAGATAACCCTTACCATATCTCCCAATCTGAATTAAGTTACTTCTGTTTTAATATGGATCATTATTATTTTCATTAATAATTAGTAGAATATATATATGTGTGTATATATATACACACACTTTGAATAATTATAAAGGCAGTGTTTATTGTAATACATTTCATTTTTCAAAATTGAGATATTAGCTGTTAAGGTTTGTATACACACTTTGAATAATTATAAAGGCAGTGTTTATTGTAATACATTTCATTTTTCAAAATTGAGATATTAGCTGTTGAGGGTCCCCTTTTCACCACTGTACCAGTATGTTTAATACCTAGCACAGTATTTGGCATAGAATAGTTACTAAATATTGTTGAAAGAACAATTTCAATTATTTTTGGCCACCTAATTTTCTTCAGCCTCCATGATAAAATTATGCTAGCATTAATACACTGAAAATTATTATGGGGTCTAATATAAACAGGGAGGTTAAATGATCATGTCTGAGGAAGTTACCATTTTGCCACTCCCATCCCTTATATTCCTACCTCCAGTCCAAAGATTAACACTTTTATTTGTATTCAGTTACAAATTTTTATTTAAATCATTTCTTGGTGGCTCTATGTATCAGAAATTTGTGCAAATTAAGATATTTTTAAATTCCATTTCAGGTCATACCTGGACCCTGACACACCTACAGAAATGTGAATGGGAATAGTCAGTGAATATGCAGTTATTTGAATTACTCTGATTTGCCTTGTTTGCTAATATTTTAGAGACATTAAGACAAATCCTCTTTAAAATAACACTTTATGATGGATTTCATGTCAATTTAAGAAAAGTATACATGCTACACTTGCTGATGGAGTTCATTTCCTTTTAGGAAAAGCACACATGCTTTTCAAACATTTACCTGTAAAAGTAGCTTGGAAAATGGAGATAAATTAAACAAGCCAAAAAAGGTTCATGTAGGAAAAAAGGTCAATGGAAATTGAAATGGAAAACATTGATCTAATCCAGAGCAGGAGTAGAGGGAGATCAAAGGGATCAGAGAAGGAGAATTGCAAAATGCTACAATATATTTTAAAACTTATAAAATACTTATAGAAGAATGAGTATATATACCTAAAATATTTTGATTTATAATATTTTATTATGGTCAAATACAAGTTGCTTTACTCAATTATTTAAATTTTCTTACAAGTTATTTAAATTGTTGTGCAAAAATGCATATTAATATATAATTTGTTTGATGTTACAACCCTTCTAGAATCAATTTGGAAACATGTAATAGAATTTAAATATGTTTATTATGGGTTGTATTGTGTCTTATCAAAATTCATATATTGAAGCCCTAATCCATAGTACCTCAGAATGGGAACCTACTGGAAAATAGAGTCATTGCAAAGGTGTTAATTAAGTGAGGTCACGTGGAGCAGAGTGGGCCCCTAATTCAATATGACCATTGTCCTTATTAAAGGGGAAATTTGGACACAGACATGTACATATGGAGGATGCCGTATGAAGATGAAGGCAGAGATTCTTCAAGAAATGCCAAAGATTGACAGAAAACTACCAGAAACTTGGAGAGATGGATGGAAAAGATTTTCCCTCATCCCTCCAGAAGAATCAATCTTGCTGAAATCTTGATTTCAGACTTCTAGCCTCCAGAACTTTGAAACAATAAAGTATGTTGTTTAAGCCACACAGTTTGTGGTATTTTGTTAAGGCAGCTCTAGAAAGCGAATACAATGTTCAATTCTTCGGACTTCATTATTCCATTTCTCTAAATATATTCCAGATAAATAACCCAATGCCAATAAAGGTAAAGAAAACTTTGTAGAAACATTATTCATAATAATACACTTTTTAAAACTATACTACATCCACACAGTAAAACATTACAAATACATTTAAATATACTTTCAATAATTATTAATGAAAAGCAAAAGCTTATTCTATAATGTTACATTAAAAAAATAACCCCTTTTACTGAGACTTCCACTTTTACTCAAGATAGAGTAACGTGATCTGGATTTCTTTCTCTCTCTCTTTTTCTTTTTTCCCCCTTTATTGATTAAGATATTACAAATGTGTCTTTATCCCCCCAATGTCCCCTCATCCCCCCAATCTTGCCCTCACCCTCACCCCCTGTTGTCCACGTCCATCGCTTATGCTTATATGCATGCATACAAGTCCTTTGAAACAACTAAAATACCCAACAAAGTATATGAAACTGTGACACGCAAGATATAGGACAGCAGGCAATGAGAAATAGTGATCCTTGAGAGAAAGCAAGCAAAAAAGGTGAGTCTGATGATTTTCTCAACTTACTGCCTGGCCAAAGTTTTCAAGCTGTGGCTGAGGCAGGGAAAAACCCAGGTTGAACCTGGAGGTTTCTCTGAGTTGGTGAAAACTAGAAGGAAGTTTTAGAAAGTCAAGGCAGGCTGAGTTCACAGTACCATGGAGTGCCATAGAGGAGAAAGCAACACAGAGTCAACTCTGAGACTTACAGATGGTCCCTATCAGTATTCAGGTGAGTCCTAATTAGCTCATGTACTTGAGGAAACTTCTAAGTAGCTGGGGAAAAGAACTACCTGAAAGGATTAAAAAAAGTAGTACTCAGACTTGACAGGGCTGAGTCAATATCTGTTCTTTGAAAATTTTAGAGTTCATTGATACCTAGTTAGAGTACTAAACAGTGTTTTATCTTAGTAATGAAAAACATGAACCGTAGATGAAAATTAACACTGGCCTACATAACAAAGCTTAATAAAAGACCTGAAAGTAAAAACTGTGTCCAAGTAACTTGAGGATATACTAGAACAAAGCTCACAAATATTGATAGGAATACAAAATAATTCAGCCCTCAACAGGAGTGAATAACAATGTCTGATATCTAATCAGAAATTACTAAGCATTCAAATAAGCAGAAAATAAAACTTATATTGAAAACAGAAAATAATCAATTAAATCTGACACAGAAATGACACACATGAGATTGAGATCATTAGTAAATAAAGACATTAAGAAAGTTATTATGACTATATTCTATAAGTTCAAGAACAAAGTTTGAACTTTTTACATAGAAACATGGGAGGTATCTATAATAATAAAAGGGTAATATGCTCATTAGACTGGATGTCCTTCCAGACGTCCTTCCTTCCAGACAAAGCTGCAGAGGGCGGGGGCTGAGGCAGAGGCGGCAGAGGCCTCTGGCCATGGCAGCAGCAGGTGGGGGCCAGGGCCAAGGCCCTTACACAAATTTCGTGCATCGGGCCTCTAGTATATACATATAAACAATCCAAATGAACTTATAGAGATGAAAACTACAATATCTGACATGAAGAATACACTGGCTAGGATGAAGGATAGATTGTATATTTCAGGAAAATATTAATGAGCTTAAAGATATAACAATAGTAACAACATGAAACAGTGAACAAAACTGAAGAAATGAACAAAGAACAAATAAAATTTAAAATAAATTCAAGAAGCTAAATAAACATGTAACTCGAGTCCTAAAAAGGATAATAGAAAGTACAGGAGGAAAAAGTACATTCAAAGAAATAAAGACTAAATATCTTCCTAATTCAGTTAAAGTTGTAAAAATGCGTAGAACCAAGAATCAATATGAACCCCAAGCACAAGAAAAAATGAAGAAAATCACACCACAGTGCATAAGAATCTAATTGCTTAAGACCAGTGATAAAGAGATAAAAACATGGAGAGCAAATCAACAGTAAGTACAGTGAGAAAACATATGGTGATAGCAAATTTCTACTTGGAAACAGAGAGAGGTATGTTAAAAATATTTTTAAAAATCTCTGCAAACCTGGAAATCCACACACAGCAAAAATATCTTTCAGAAACAAAGGCAAAAATACTTACTCAAACATAAACTGAAAGAATTCATCACCAGCAGAAATGTGCTATAATGCTAAAGAAAGTCATTCACACAGAAGAAAAATTGCACTGGATGAAAATCTGAATCTATATGGAGTAGAGAGGGGTAAAAATGGTAATTACTGTGGTCATAATTAACCATATTTTCTTATTATTTAAATCTTTCACATTTTGAATTGTTTAAAGCCAAAATAATGTATTATGTATTTGTAACACATAGGAACAAAATGTCTGATAATAATATTATAGAGTCTTGGAAACAAAAAATGGAAGTATATTTTTATAAGGTTCTTCTACTGTATATAAAGTGGTATAGTGAACTGGAAGGTAGACAGTGATAAATTGAATATGTACGCTATAAACAATAAAGTACTTAACAACTAAAATAACATCCAAATGATTTATAGCTAGCTAATAAGCCAGCAAAGGGAATAAAATGGTACCATAAAATATACTCAATTCATCCCATAGAAGTAAAAAGTGAGGAAATACAAAAATAGCATATGGGATTTTTTTAAAGTAAAAATAGTATCATTCTAGATTTAAACCCAACAATATCAATAATTTTCATATATATATAAAGTGGTAATGGTGGTGTCAAAACAGAGAACTAGATCAACTGAATGGAATAGAGAATGAAGAAACGGAGTCATATGTATGGACAACTGGTTTTGAGCAAAGGTGCAAAGGAAAGTCAGCGAGGGAAAGGATAACCTTTCAACAAATAGTATTATAACAACTGTAGATCTATATGCAAAAAAAAAAAAAGAAATTCAATCCACATTTTGTACCAAATACTAAAATTAACCCCAAATGGGTTATAGACCAAAACTCTAACATTATGAAACTTTTAGAAGAAAATACAGGAGAGAAACTTTTGCCTTGGCTTAGGAAAAGATTTCTTGGATAAAACACCAAAAGCACAATCTATAAACTTAAAAAAAAAAACCTGCTAAAGTAAACTTCAGCAAAATTAAGAGCTACTGCTCTTTTAAAGACTGTGTTCAAAGAATGAAAAGACAAACTAGCTACTTGGAGAAGAGATTGAAAATCACATGTCTGTAAAAGGACTTGTATCCAAAATATAAAATGAACCTTCAAAACTCAGTAATAAGAAAACAAACAACCTAACATAAAATGGAAAATTTGAACAGACACTTCATTCAAGGTGGTCAATGCATGAAATAAAAGCACAGGCTTAATATCTTTAGCCATTAGGAAAATTCAAATAAAAACAACATTAAGATAAAACCATGTATTTACTAGAATGTCTGAACAAAAGAATCCAGACCCACCACTCCCTAAAAAGAACATATAGTGCATAATTCTATTTATACTGAGTTCTAGAAAATACAAGATAAGCTGGAGTCACAGAAAGTAGATCATTTGCTGTCTTGTGATGGGAGAGGGTAGGGAAGTGGGCAGAAGGAATACAAAGGGGCATGTGGAATTTGGGGAGGTGATGTATATGCTCATTATGTCTCTCCAACCCCCACCTTTTAAACTCTGTCATTTTTAGGATTATAGGTAATGGTTGTTGAATTATGGAGTATTTCACCTAGGTTCGTGGTCGGCAAACTGCGGCTCGAGAGCCACATGCGGCTCTTTGGCCCCTTGAGTATGGCCCTTCCTAAGCCTTAGGAGTACCTTAATTAAGTTAATAACAATGTACCTACCTATATAGTTTAAGTTTAAAAAATTTGGCTCTCAAAAGAAATTTCAATCATTGTACTGTTGATGTTTGGCTCTGTTGACTAATGAGTTTGCTGACCTATACCTAGGTCCTAGGTATACATTGTTTGCTATCTAGTAGATAACCTCTGGAATTTGAAGTATGGTTGTGTTGCCACTGCTTAGTTTCACTATGCATGCAGCAGTTTATATTAAATTTGAGGTTGTTCTTCTTTTTTCAAAGAGGTGTTTTCTTTTTGGTAACAAATTATTAGACAATAGTAAGCTATTTACTGGTGTTGCTCAGTAATGCATTGTATTTATTTATTTTTCTTTTTACCTTGTTTCCATTTACCTATTTCTCCTATCCCCACCCCCAACTCTGACAACCCCAATCTGCTCATTATCTTGATTGTGGTGATCATTTGCCAATGTATCTATCAATCAAAATATTTCAATTGTACAAATTAAAAGTGTAGTTTATTGTATGTTTATTTATGTGCCTAAATAAATCTATTTTAAAAAGTAAAATACTATATATATATATATATATATATATATATATATATATAGCAAATGCAGTGTATAAGCTAATGACAAAAATAAAAATATATTTGATTTTTAATAATGCCATCATGAGTAAATTTTTCTTCATTACATTATTAAAATATTTGAAAAAGACATGTAACTTTAATCTTCCGAAAAGTATGTTTTATACAAGTAAAAAGTGCCAATATATAACTTGTGAACTAACTCTTTTCTCAAGTGTAAAGTACAACTAACTTTACCATTTAGTTTAAAATACATCTTCCTTTCTTTTAAAATAGAAAGTCGGCAGTTATACATTTTATCTGTAAGACAGCTCCCTGCAAACTCTCAAAGAGTGCTAAAACTAGACATTTTCTCTTAGATTTGGAAAACAAATAAAGACTCTGGGTATAAAACAATAACTCGATATGCTTAAGATTATGCCTGATCCTATATGGTGTAAAGGAAGTAGCTCTGTTGGCCTTCAAGGGCTGTGAAGAAATGCAGATTCACATGGTGAAGGCAGATCTACAAGAAAAAAGAAATTAGTCAAAGGAGGAAAAGAAAAAAAAATGGGACAGACGAGAAAACAGAAAAGGAAGCAGGAGAAGAAGCAGCAGTAACTAGAACTTGGAAACTGAAGATGAAACCGAGATGGAGGAAACAGAAGGCTGACTTTCTGCCTGGCGGATGTCTCGTCCATCCTTCCCTCCCCTTCTCCCCAGGGTGCCACTGGGATAGGATTTAAGACCTACAATGGCTCTCACAATTGTATATTTAAACTGTATTTTTATATTTCTTCTTCTTTTGTCACATTTTTATACATATTTGTTTCTCTTACTATATAGTTAGTTTTTCTAAAAATAAGGATCATGTATTTTTCTTCTTTGTAACCTGTCCTTACCTCCTACTTTTCATGTATGAGTGCCCAGAAAAATATTTTTCAAATGGTTGAGCTACTTAACAGATATTCAGAGTGCTCAATATAAAAAATATAAAAATTTTGTGTTTTTATGGAATGGGCCTCTGATTTCTCTGCGTAATTTCTCAACTCTTCAGATAAGGGGCAGATACACTAACCACATTATTAGTGTGTTGAAAGCCAGGGGCATTTTTGCCTTTCCATGTCACACAATCACCACATTCATAAAGGCTCAGGGATATTCCTCATGTTCTGCTTAAAAAATATAATGAATATCTTTGGTTAAAAAAAGTTCAAATGCGTAAGATAGAGATGGGAGAAATATGTAGTTCAGATTCTGTTTAACGCTGCAGCATTATTGGACTCTTTCAAAAACAGAGATCCAATTGTTATGACTCAGTTGGGAGGATGTGCAGGGCACTTTCATCCTACAATACCAGCGCTTATTAGCCAAGGGAAGCCCAGTGTTACAACCCTTTGTCTTTGTATTTCTACTGTGAGCTCTGAGAACTCTTTCATATGTCTAAGTGTCGATGAGACACAGTCTGAGGAAACTGCAGCTTTCTATTTTATCAATCTAGACATCTGAATAGAGGCCATATGGTTCATCTTTCTAACAGTTAAGACAAAATAAAGCATTGAAGAGGTCACAATTTACATCCCCAACACTCTGATGTCACTCTTATTTAGTGATGACTATCTATTAGGGAAAATGTAAAACACTATTAATGGTAAATAAATACTCTCTCTTGTTAGACATACATATGGTTAGCAGAAATCAACAAGAATACATCTCAGAAAACAGAACACTCTTGGCAGGCAATTTTTGATTACCAGTCTAATCTTTGAAACGCAGCAACAGTAGATCATCTTTTGCTTGGAGATTTTTTTTCAATTATAATGTGAAAATTATAAAAAGTAGAATGACTCATTTAGATTCAAAATATCACTGAACAAATGTGGAAAACGTCTTAATTCAGTTGTTCAGCTAAAAACTGAAGAGCAAATAAATTAAGATTCATTCCGAACATTATTTTCAGAGCCCTGTTGAATGTGCTTCACTATGACACATATTCAAGGACATCTTATGACATTTTGATGGTTATGTAAAAGATTAAGTTGCCAAGGGCAACAATGTTTGAAATGACTGGAGGATAACTGGAATAACTAGATTTCTATCATGAGGTGATACAGGCTTCAGGAGTTGGAGAAGATATGCCAAGAAGTAGGAACAAATAGAAGTCGTGATAACAATTAAATTACTATAAAAGGGAAAATATTGAGGAGTTATAAATGCTGTAGAAGAATAATAGAGAGAACATTTTGTACAAATCAGAGATAATACCACTACCAAAAGTTAGCTTCATAAAAGGAAGAGTCTTACTTTTGTTGAAATACACCTGCATAAATTATTAGAACCAAAATATATAAGCTGAGTTATATTTTCTGAGCAATGAGCTCCATTTTTACTTTTTTTTATTTTACTGATTTCTTACAGAGAGGAAGGGAGAGAGATAGAGAGTTAGAAACATCGACGAGAGAGAAACATCGATCAGCTGCCTCCTGCACATCTCCTACTGGGGATATGCCCGCAACCAAGGCACATGCCCTTGACCGGAATCGAACCTGGGACCCTTCAGTCCGCAGGCTGACACTCTATCCACTGAGCCAAACTGGCTTCGGCCCCATTTTTACTTTAAGGATAATTGTTGACAATGTGAACCTCATAGAAAGACTGATTTTTGTTAAAGGCATCTAAGAATATCTTTTAAATTTTATTTTCAAAGCATACATAAGATAAAAAGCCCCACTTTTGCCAATTTGTTGAATAGGCAGAAATTGATTGCATTCAAAATATAGCATTTATCAGCCCTGGTCAGTGTGGCTCAGTTGGTTAGACATCATCCTGTGCACCAAACGGTAGTCAGTTCAATCCCTGATCAGGGCACATGCCTGGGTTGTGGGCTTGATCCCAATCGATGATCTGCTCTTTCATTGATGTTTCTCTCTCTCTCCCTCATACTCACCCTCTCAGTAAAAATATATTTTTAAAAAATACAGCATTTATCACAGCCTAGTTTGCATTATACTGTACATATTTGCTTCTTCCATATATATAAGTTTCTAAAGGGTTGGCTGTGGGTATTGAGCATCTTGTGTCTCTGGGGTTCCTTGCATTTATGTAGGATATTGAATAGTGTTTTGGGTAACACATTGCTGAATAGTCCACTGACTGTCTGAAAAAAGTTCCTCTGGGTGTCGATATATAGTCAATTTTGTTTTCATGGTAGTTAATGTTCCATAGAGAGGTCACAAACACTGAGTTAGTGAAAACTGAACCGTATCGGGACATACAGAATTAGGTTCCTGCAAGCCTCTGGTAACATTTTCATTAACTGAGAAATCCATAACATTGTTTTATGTGTGTTTCTGTTTAAATATACTTTATTAAATATATATTGATTCAATAACATTGAAGCCTTGGCCAAACAAAACTGCAAAACATGCTTGAACAAAGCTTATCCAACATATTTTCTCTATAAGGAACATTGTAGCTTTTTTTACTTAGGAACACTAGACAGCACTTCAGCACTATTCTTGGGGCCCTATTAAACAGTAAGATCACCAACAAAAATGAGAAATGAGGTGGCGATGCACAGACTGTGAAAAGGACACTTGTTTACAGTATGACAGCTGAAACCGGAAGGCCAAGCATCGCCTTGCTCAAAATCAGTGAGAACATGTAAGTCAGGCAACAAAAATATTGTGCTGCTCTGTACATGTCTGTGAATGGCTATGAAAGCACCATAATCATTGATTTTGTACTTGCAAGTAAATGTTAGCAATTAGATAACTTTGCAAATATGAAATATGTGGATAAAGAGGGTCAATTCTTCGAGGAAGTTGACGATGAGATAAAGTGAATGTAGGCAGGGGCCACAGAACAAAATTGACCCAGTTCAACATCTAAGTCTAAATTCAACTGAGCACTTATTTTCCTATTCTGCTCAAGTGCTACTTTACCAGGTTGTGAAATTTGTAATATACTTGTGGCTTCCAGCACAAGTCCAAATTATAAATAGTTTTCTGGATTTGACACCTGCTGCTCTGCCATGCATTAACCTGTAATTCTCATCTGAAAAGGGTGTTGACATTTATGAGAATTGAGCACACTGTTAGCTGTCTCCTCGCCACTTCTTCACTAAAAAACTCCGATTTTTGGGGGGAGGATAGCAATGTGCTCAATAAAAAAAAAAAAGGCACACACACACACACACACCAGAAAACAACAATAACAAAATGACATTCTCAGACCCCCTTGTAGATAGGATGATTAAATAACTAAGATCTGGTCGATGAGAAACAGGTAAAAGTTGGCTTGGTTTTCAGGGAAAATTTTAAAAAGGGGGAAGATTCAACGAGCATAGACCTTGTTGCCACTTTATCCCCTCTACTCAGCCTGAAATAAAGATGCCAGTGCCGCTGCATCAGTAATCATGTGACTTTGAATGACCTTGGCTTTGAATGATAATCCTTCAATAAGTCTAGTAGAGCAGAAAAATAAAATAAAAAGCCTGGATTTCTGAGGATGTAATGGAGGTGCCATACCAGCCTTACCTTCAGATTTCCCACTGGAAAAATAAAACACTGAGTATTTCTATTTGTTTGTTTTTACAATTCTATACTCGTTGCTGAAAATAATTCCTTTCCTTCCTCTCCCCCCCCCCTTCCTCTTAGGTCTTTTCTGAGCTTTGTCAACTCTCCTTATGATTCTCCTGTTTAAAAATCTCATCCCCAAGCTTTTCAGTTCCTGATTAATATTATATTATTTCAAAGCTTGTATACTTCCCTGTGTTTCTGTTTATTCTTCAACTGGTGAAAATTCACTCCCTGGAACTCCTCTTCTTCTAGGCTACTTTTTGGCTATATCTGGATTCAGAGCTCTTGATATTAAAAAATAAAAAACAAACCACCACAACAAAAAAATGTTTTTCCTTCTCTGGTAGTTGCTAAACCCACTCAAGCAGTTTGCCATCACCGATTGTTATTAAGGGATTTGGGCCACTTTTGCACCTACTTTTGTTGAAAATGCAGTCCATAGAGACTTTCCTTTGCTATCCTAGTTGCTCCGTCTGTTTTAATGAAACTACTTGAGCAGGTTAAATGTGATAGCCTCTCTCATGTCCCTCCCAAAAGCTTAACTTACATCCTCCCCGATGATAGTATTCGCCACAAGCAGGTGCTTTCACAGGTATTCCTTTATCTCTCCTTCAGAAACCCTTCGGGATAAGAATTATCATTAGTCACAGTTTCAGGTGACAAAATGAAACCCAGAGAGGTTAAGTAATTTGCTGAAAGTCACCTAGATAGAAATTGATGTAACCCACATTGGAAGTTGGCTCTGTTTAGGGCATCCTAAGTGTCCTGTAAACCCTTCAAAAAACAATCGAGAGCACTATTTCCCACTTGCACTCTCACAGAAGATTCTGTGCCTGGCCTCAGAAAGGTCCTGGGGATCTTCGTGAATTTTGACTAACCCAGGGTTCACTTATTCTAACACATGGCTGAAAGTTTCTAGGCGGAAAGGAATGTGGTGTAAGTTTAAAAGAGAAACGCAAGTTTTGTTTGGAAAAGTCTAGGCACACTCTAGTTAAGACATCCTTCCTCATGCCTATCCTTCATCACTAACATAAATATCTTTGGAAATAAAGAGAACACCTAGCCCTTCTCTAATAGTCTTATAATCGCTTGACAGCATAATTCAGTGTTCTGTTTACAATGTTAACAACTCTAGTTTCTTTATTTATCTACATAGGACTATTAAAAACACAAATGCTGTACCTCTTCTTTAAACTTTTCCCAGATCCCTTTTCCACAGCTGTGTGCTCCCCTGTAATAGTTTTACATTTCCATTGGTACCTGCGTGTGGAAAATAATGTTTCCTCTTTTCCTCAGCTTCCTCTTATTATTTTCCTTGAATATTATTTTCCCCTTTGAACTAAGAGACCTGAGAAATATAGGATGTGGGTTAGAGAGGAGATAAAATAGTATGCACCATGTGTCATTCCTAGGCCACGTGATTTTCATTAATATGTAAGTTAATCCCTGAATGGCTTTGTCCTCCACATCACTAAAGTCTTAGCTTAAATGGTACCTCTTTAGATTTTCTATGATTCCCATAGCTAAATCCACAAGCCTACTTCTTATCTCCCTACTCTCTAGTGATCTCTTTTATTTTCTTTATAGCATTTTTTTTCATCCTCTGAAATTATCTTCTACTTCCCATGTTTACTTTCTCTTTTCTCACATTAAGAAGTAAATTTGTCAAACAGGGTTTGGGTCTATCCTTTCAATTACTGGATCCCAAGCTCCTAGACATTGCTGGACACATAGTATTTGCTCAATAAATATTTATTAAATCGATAGATGATTAGATAAGTAAAAGTACAAAGAATTCTGTATAGGCAGAGGCCAAGATCTCAATAGAACCAAAATATTTATAAGGTTAAAATTTTGAGCAAGAGAAGAAAGAAGATTGGCAAGAAAAATTTAGACAATTGAGATAGAGCCTTATTTCCTTAATTCCTCCAGGGAAATGTACAATGGGTTGTAAAGTTGAAATAAATAGGCCAACAACTGGATTAAACATATAATCCATTTTATATTTTCTGTAGTGTAACCTTTGCTATGTTGTCTCTTCTCAGCAGATTGTTTTTATTACTAAATTGATAGGAATCTTGCTCTATTGAGACACACTTTCTGGATAAAGTCCCATCACAAGACAAATAGTGATTATGAATATCCCCATGCAGGGCAAGGCTCATTGCTACCTCATTTACTATCTAATAAGCATAATTTATCTAATGAACTTTTCTTTCTCAACTCATACTGATTGAGGTTAATTCTCTCACACTGGGATCCAGATATAGTATTCTTATCCAGTAATTATTGTTATGAAAGGATTCACATTTATATGTTAAATTTTGCTTAAATATGTGCTTATCTAAGCATATTGTGTGGTGGACTAAGAGCTTAAAATTTTTATTAGTCCATATTTCTCTTGTGGGATATCTGAAATACTTTCTTTGCTCACTTTCACCAGTTGTGTGTTGTGTTTTTTTTTCTTAAGGAATATTTGCTGTAATAGGAAGGACATTTTCTTCTCTCAATTTAGATTATAACTCTCTATATGATATAAGTAATTGTATAAGAATTGTGATATTTTAAATATCTAAATAATCAATCGGGTGCTCATAAACTTGAGTATTGTGATTTCTTTGGTAGATAGCTAAAAATAACAAATCTCTTTTGTTTGATAATCTTGATGTGGCCTATACCAAACATTTCAAAGCACCTAGAAAATTAATGCAAGATGTCTATAACACATCAATGTATATTACTTTAAAATTAGTCTTTATCATATTAACTTTATGTCAGTATTCAAAATTCCCTTTTCAATCATATTATTAGCTAGTTTGTTTAGACAAAGTATCTCACTGGAAATGAGTACAAATGTTTTATGAAATGTATTTTTTAAATATTTTTAAAGAGTTGAAGAGCTGATAAAAGAGTAAGAAATTATTGAGCCAAAATCTAAATTAAATCAGAACACGGGCAGGTAAGCAGGATTTTGAAATTCTTTTGTGCTGAGGGCATGCTGGCAAACTTTATGAACTTGATAGTATTTGGGTCATAAAGGAAAGACCTTTTGACACTGAACAGAGCTTACCACGGTGCAGGGTAGGGGGACATCATCACTGGAAAGTCATAATCACTAGAAATTCTTCCTATGGATATACAGCCCAAATCTATAAGGAAGCAAACCACCATATGTGAGAAGAAACAGTAATAGAAACAGACCAAAAGACCAAATATTGGAAGTATCAACAAAAGATAGAACAGATATTCCATGTTCAAAACTAAAAGCAAGCAAGGAACATGTATCTAACAAAAGATAATAAATGATTTTTCTAAAAATAGAAATTCTAGAAATAAAAAAATATACCTAATATTAAAAACAAAGTAGTTACATATAATTTTGAAATACCTAAAAAGAAAATTCATGAGCTGGAAAGTAGGTCAAAAGAAACTACCCAGAATGCCAAACAGTGAGGCAAAGTGATAGAAATACAAAAGTTAAAAGGTATTGAGTTTAAGGTGCATATAATCAGAGTTTCAGAAGGATGGTTAAGTCCAAAGATTGCAGAAGCCTATTGAATCTCAAGGAATTCTTTCAGGAAAAAAAAATTATTCCAGAGTGAATGGCAAAAAGGAATAAAGATAAAAGGTAGTATTAAAAATAAAATTATATCTCATGGGATTAAAAAGAGAGAAAAAATACCCAGCAACAGCATATAAGTCTGGAAGTGCATAAACGAATAATTGTGTTAGTTTAGGTCCTCATACCGTATATATTGATAAGATTATATGTACCAGGGATTGACTGGAGGAAACGCCCTAAAGAATAAAGCAGAGAGAACTAAGAAGGTGGGAGAACAGTTAGACCACAATATGTCAAAAGAGAGGAGGAAGAAGAAACATTGGGTAGGAGGGGAATCAGACTAGATTCAGTCAGGCCAATGGGGAGTTCTTAAGCAAGAGTTTTCCATCAGCCTGGCTGGAGTGGCTCAGTTGGCTGAACCTCCTCCTGGCACTGAAAGGGTGCTGGTTTGATTCCTGGTCAGAGCACACACCTGAGTTTTGGGTTCAATCCCTGGTTGGAGCATGTACTGAAAGCAATTGATTGATTTTTCTCTCCCTCTCTCTCACTTTTTATCTCTAAGCATGTCCTCAGGTAAGGATTGAAAAAAAGAAAAAAGAGTGGGCCATCTTTTTAACCCGCAATGTGTCATGCTGAGGTAAGAGTGAGAGCAAGCAGCCTAGCCGAGGTCGGCAAACTGTGGCTCGCGAACCACATGAGGTTCTTTGGCCCCTTGAGTGTGGCTCTTCCACAAAATACCAAGTGCGGGCGCACGTACAATGCGATTGAAACTTCGTGGCCCATGCGCAGAAGTTGGTTTTTGGCCTGGACGAGTCTATTTTGAAGAAGTACTGTTGATATTTGGCTCTGTTGACTGATGAGTTTGCTGACCACTGGCGTGCGGATGTACCGCCTTGACACCCTCTTGGTGGAGGATTCAGAGAGGCAGTACGGGGCTGAGTCCACTATGCTCCCCATGGCAGAAATGTGAGAAGCATTTCTATGACTGCCACATAGAGCTAAATTTTCTAATGTGTTTATATTTTGGTGAAAAAAAAGAAGATAAAAATATGGATGAGTGTAGATTTTAGTAGATTAAGTATGCACATTGTAATTTCTAGAGTATCCACTAAAGTAATAAACACAGCATATTACTTCCAAACCAACAGTAAAAAGAAAAGGGAATAATAAAAGGATTTCAGAAGAAGGTGAGAAAAAGGAAAGGGGATAAACAAAATAAGACAGGTGAAGTAACTAGAAACCATAAAGTAATATGGCTGTTATAAATAAATATACAACTTTTATATTAACTGTAATGGATTACATACTCTGGTTAAAAAAAATGATTGTCCAACTGAATCTTAAAAAATCAAACTGTATACTTTTATAAGAGACACAGTCTTTATGCTAGATTCTGGTTCTCTTGAATTCTCTTTTACTTCAAAAACATTGTTTAGCATCTTCTTGCTCTGAAAATGAATACAATAACACCTAAATTTCATAGGAAAACAGTCAACTTAGAATTTGAAATTTATTGGAAGACAAATGTAGAACACCAGAGACTTTTCTTTAGTAAATTTAGGTGGGTAGGGAAAGGTTAGATACCCTGAATTTTCATCATGAAACAATAACTTATAACTGTAGGCATACTTAATTAGATCATTCAAACTAAACCATAAGTGTAAAATTTTATTTGATTACAATGGATATAGTAAAACTAAATCATTGTTATGTCATTATAATTAATAGTAACATGAACAAACAATAAAAAGAAATGTGAAGGATGGTCTATTTCTTTTTCCAATAAAAGGGAGAATAAATTTCCCTTAGGAGTGATATACTTTTAAAAATATATTTTTGGCATAAGATAATGGATGCATATTCAAGAAATACAAATAATCTGATGGAATTTGTCATAGCTGTTTATTCGAAGATGAAGAAAAGATCTTAATACATTTTTATTGACAAGCCAATGGATTCTTTAAAATGCAAAAACTAATGTACATTTAGATCAGCCCAGTTTAATTTTCGTGGTGCAGCAAGGAAAGTTTAATGAACTCCAAAGCACACTTTGCTACTAGGCACGCACATCATTTTAACTGTGATTTCTGTCTTCAGTTCTCAAATGTTTAAAACTCAGCTTCAAACCAGGATTCATTTCTGATTTTTCTCTAGGATGGCTTTCCCCACTGCTGTGGCCAGTCACCACCGACCCCGGGCTGGCTGCTGACCACACTGATGGCTGCTGTGGACTGAACCTGACACCCTTCCCCTCAGTAAAGCCAAACTTCCTGAAGAGTTAGTAGATTATTTATACATTTCTATGAACAATAAGCAGGTTTGAAAAACTTCTTTCTCATTAAGTGGCTATTCTTTTCTATTAAGAAAGATTGTATATATAAATGTTGTGTACACAAATCTTGACTGTGCAGCACTTTTCAGTCACAGCTTATTTCTTTGTGTCCATATGTCAGGGAGAACTTTGTTGGAAGATATGTTAGGAACTTTCTGGTAATACTTTCCTTTGACCAGTGGCTCCTGTGTGTCTACAGATAAGAGATAACACCAGACAACATTGCTCTTTCTCATCTTTTCCTCTCCTTGTCCTTCTCCTTGTCCTTCTCTTTCTTCTCTCTCCCCTCCCTCTTTTCCGTTCTCCCTCTTTTCCCCCAAACATCAGCAAAGAAAAGAAAGCTTAAAATAGAGTAGTGGTGTGTTTTCTTTCTCTTTCAGTGAGGTGAATGAAGTTCTGACTCAGGATATAAAGTTTTAGAAGAAGTGTTTTTATTAAGCCCTTTTTGCAAGGCTATGTTTAGACAGTGCTCTGACAGCTGCCGAGGGAGATATCTGGATTCTGGGGCTTTCCATGTCACTGAGGCTGGCCTAGGAACCTTACTGATTTTCTGTTTTTAAGGCTCCCATTTAGTAAAAGGGCACAGCTTGTTTTTGCATGGTATTGAAACCCCATTAGCTCTCCAAATAAATAGTTGGGAATTATCTAATCCATCCTTCTACACAGGTCATAAGATCCTTTTAGTCCTTTCAGAGAAATTAAACAGTATAATATTGAACCATGAATCAGACATTTGCCATGGTGAAACTTAAAAGAATAGGGATAATTTAAAGTAGAGTTAAGAAAAGACAAGGCTTACTAATTTAAATTAAATTAAATACTATATATGAAGGGGTTAGCAGATAGTTTATTCATTGGAGTAATTAATACTTGTTTAAACTTTTCATGAAAGATGTTTTCCTCTTATCCTATATAATAAAAGCCTACTATGCAAATAGACTGAATGGCGGAATGACCTGCAAAATGACTGGTCATTATGATGCGCACTGACCACCAGGGGCAGATGCTCAATGCAGGAGCTGCCCCCAGCTCACAGGCCCCGACCGGTGATGGCGGCGGGGAGCAAGGCCGGCAAGCAGGCAGCGCCAGGCCAGCCAAGGCGGGAGCCAGCGAGGACCCCCAGATTGCCCTGCCGGTTGCCCCACAGATCAGCAGCCCTGATTGCCAGCCAGGAATAGAGACCCTACCCGTGCACAAATTTTGTGCACTGGGCCTCTAGTGGTTTAATAATTAAGTGGGTACACACCACCATTATCTATCTATTCTGCCATATCTGTTTCTTAAGGTTGGGAAGTATTGTTGCTGTTTCTCTTAAATGGAACCCACAGGAAAGTTGCTACCAGCCTTGACCAGTCCTCTACCAATCCATGGTTCCATACGGTGAAGGTACACCCCAAGGCCAAGAGGGCCTCTTACAGGGGCAGATAGAACCTCTGATATCTTTGTGCTGAGTTCTATGTAACTAGCTCCAATGCACTGTGGAAGTGCTCTGCAATTTTTTTTTTTTTGAGAAAGATGGAGGAAGAGAGGAGGTGGGGAGGAGAGAGATATTTTGGTGTTTCTCTTATTTATGCATTCATTTGGTTGATTCTTATATGTGCCCTGTCTGGGAATCGAACCCCAAACTTTGGCATATCAGGGACAACGCTCTAACCACCTGAGAACCCTGGCCAGGGCCTGCAATTTTAACAAAGTTGCCTACAACCTGACTTTGTTTTAGAATTACAAATACCAGGTATAAAAAATAGATTTAAATGACATGAATCATGCATCTCCATCTTGGGTAGGTGATTAGGACTTGTGTATCTTGCACTGTCTTTTTATGTTTGAGTTTTCATCAGTTCAACAATGTTCACATTTTTCATAGAAATATTGTTCGACTTGGTAATAGTCTTGAGTTTATTTATCTCAGGTTTTGACTTAGAGCTTACTCTGCCCGTCAGAGCTTCTTTTTGTGACATAACTGAGAATTCAGTTACACTTGTGCCTTGAGAAGAGCCCATCTAAAGTGACTAGTTGTCAGTTTTCACTAACATCACTAAGAATGTCTGTATTAACCTATCAATACTGACTGTTCTCAGTCATATAAGAGATCATTTTTATTGAATAATTTCTTTCTTTTAAATTATATTGCATAGTTCTGTACTTTTTTCTTTAAGTCTTAAAAATTGCCCTGGCTAAACATTTCAAATTAGTTGTGTTTCTAACAAAATAACAATAGTAATTATAATGAGACAAATATGGTTCTTTTATTATTTTATGTCCTCTTCATATCATTTTCATTAATTAACTTGCAGTGACATTTTAGCTGAGTGTATTTAATGGCTAATATTAATTATACACGTTCTTATAAGTTTCTTTCTTAAATAATACTGTTCTTACATTTATGACACATTTTTTAGTCTTTTACTTCCTTTGAAGGTTGCTACTTAAATAATTTAGAGAACTGTGAAATCGTCTGTTCTTTTCTCTGAATCACCCAAAGATTCATGTGACTATGGGCTATATATATCAATTCTGCTTCATTCTCTGCCTTTGTGGATTTTGTTTGGAGACAGTTCAACTAGTGTGGCTAGCCACATTTGGGCTCAGTAATACTTTGTCTTCCTTAAGTGATCAATTTCAGTTAAATCACTGCTGCTTTAAAAGGAGGCCTTATGCTTTTTCATGTTTGCAATGACTGATTGTGAAAAAAAACATTGAGGGCTTTTTCAGACTGTCACATATCAACTTAACATTTCCTGTCTTTCTCTGTAGCTTCTGATTTTGCTTCAAAAGCATTCACAGGAAAAGAATGCGAATAGCTTGAAGTCTATCACACCATACTTTGTCTTCCATTTATTTTTATTTTCTTTAAAAGGCCTATTCACTATTCGTGGGTTCAGTAAAAACAAACAAAACAAAAAAACCCCTGATATCCATTTAGGCTTACTGCTTTTTCTCCAATTTTATGTTACAGCATCTTCATGGGCAATCACCATGGCTAATTCATTTTGTGTATCTCCATAGGTCTAGTACAGTGTCTGTCAAGTAACAGGTGGTCAACTAAGTATTTCTTGGCGTTCAGAATTATTGTTATTTGTATTATCTAGGTGAGCCACTAGTATAGTCACCAGCCAGTAGTAAATACTTGACACATAGTTTCCTCTATAAAGAGATCTGTGAGGATAAGAACAGACTTTTGTAAATCATCTGGTATCTGGTCACATATTAAGCACTCGGTGAGTGTGTACTGAATAAAGGATTGTCATGATTTAGTCTCAGGCTTGGTTACTTCATGTTTCTGTAGGTATTGCCCTGCATTTTCTATGGTTGCATACCCATAATTAACTCAGTAATTTGTGCTAAAGAGTATCATTGTGCAGCATATTCACAACTTTAATGTCTACTAATAGATTAAGAATTGAAGGAAGATGGGTTAAAAATAATATTCTGCTCTGCCTCTCTATGATTGGTAGGTTTACATTACTTGCTATGGACTGAATGCTTGTATTCTCCCCAAATTCAAACATTGACTCCCTAATCCCCAATGTAGTTATATATGGAGGTGGGGACATTGGGAGGTAATTGGTGCATGAGGGTGGAGCCTTATGAGTGGGATTAGTGCTCTTGTTAGAAGAGACGTGGGGGAGTTTGCTTTGTCTCTGCCAGCTCTTCACCATGTGAGGGTATGATGAGAAAATGCCATCTGAAAGCCAGGAAGCATTCTCTCACCAGGCTTCTCCGTGTTCTTGGACTCCCTAGACTCCAGACTGTGAGAATATATGTTTGTTCAAGCCACCCAGTTTATGGTATTCTGTTACAGCATCCTGAGCTAACTGGACATTCCCCATCTTCTGTAAATTGTCCTCTGCGTTCCAATTGAACTTCTTCATACCAGGGAAGGCATGGCTGCCTATCCTAGAGTTTCAGGTGGTCTAGTTAAGCTCAAGGTAAATGGCTGCTTCTGTAGCTGCTACAAATGGTGCCCCAAAAGATATACATAGGGTTTTTGCTCTTTCCTGAAGGATATGATCTATTATCTCACAGCCACATTGTAGTGTTTTTTGAGCAAAAAATATAGAAGAAACAGAATTTGATTCATTAAATTTGAGTAGCTAAAAGCAAACTATAAAAATAAGACATAGTATCTTGCACCAGTAGACCCTCGTATTCCAATCTGCATTTCTTATCCTACTGTTGTGGAGATAGCATATCTTAAACACCAAAGGAAATATTTTCATCCTCCATCCTTGAATCTTCGATGCCACAGTGACTGTTTGGCAGTATGCAAAGAAAATGGTTTCACTGTGTGAGGAGTGGCCTCTCATTTTTCTTGGACAGCTTTGCTAACCCAAAGTGTGCCATCAAAAAGCATGAACTAGAACTAAAGTTTTCAGATGGGCCTTGGTCAAGAATGTATGAGTGGGATAATTATTTAAGAAAAGACAAAATAGTTTCCCCTTCAAAGAATAGAAACCATTAAAACAAATTTAGAAGCTCAAGTAAAAAAAAAAGATACAACTTCCCATTACTGTGAAGTTAAGGATAAATCTTCTTCCACCACTAAAAAAAAAAAAAAAAAAGGAAAAGAATAATAGGATTTCAGTATGCCAGGCAGCCAGGTTAAATAAATGCAGTAAATTGTACATTTATTAAGGAATTCAAGCTGGCCTGACTATTATTTACTTTCCCCTCTGTTCTTGCAGCTGACGTCCAAAATTCACATTATCCTCCTAGAGAGGCTATTGGGAAGTATCAGTTCCTTCTGTGGAGTATGAGAAAGGCAGTCATCTTATAGGGAGAAGGCCTAGTTACCGGTTTCTCTCATCAGATGAGACCAGCCCGCACCCGCCTTACTTTTCCATTCACATTATGCTTTCAGCAGTGATTCTTTATAAGGATCCTGTCAGGTGTGCAAAGGATATGTTCTCATTCAACTGACTACTTCATGGAAAGTTCCCAGATCTGTATAAGCAGAAATAATGAAGTTAAAACAGCTCCACAATATAGGGACTTTCAAATTGTAAGCCAAAATATTCACGTGAAGACAGCAACAATATGTCCTTAAGGAGACTGATGAATCATGTTCTGTGTCAGCAGAGAAAGATATTTTCAATGATGTCTATTTCCGAAGTCAGCTATAAGAGATTTAGGACTTAGAGCAGAATTCTTTTTGAGGTGAAAATTGACCTGGCTCATGAATCAGTGGTCATGAGAGCTGTCCCCCTGCCATCCCACTGTTGGTGCTGAAAGCACCATGTTGCCTAAGGTCAGCTAACAGTAATTGTTTTCTTGGCATGCAACGTCTATATCATACCCAGGACACCATGGCTTATATTGCTGCTGGAGAGCTTCCCAGGATTAAGCTGGACTGTAGCATGAACCAGAGGTAGGTCTTGAGAACCTGTATCTTTCTGCAGATTTTTTTCACTAGGGTCTGGATTTTGTTTGGAAGAGCCCTCTAAATTCAGAAGACTACAATGGAGTTGCAACAGCCCCTGGACCTCTACTCTGGTCCCTAAATTATACAAAAGATACAATGTAAGATTGTTGTTTAACTAGATAGTCAGGCTGTGCCACAGGACAGAATATAACATGAGTGAGGTCAAGGTCAAAAGGTAGGTATCATTCAGAGAAAACACCACTGCATGATTCAAGGTCATTGAGAACAGACAGCGTGTGATGAAGTGGTATAGCATTTACTTACAGCAAGACGAGAGAAAGAGTACACAAGATGCAGCCCCTTGCAATACATTGGTCCCTCATGTCTAATGGATCCATTCCATAGCCAAGGTAGTCATATGGCTCCATGGACCCCACAATGTGCTACAGTAGAAGGACCCTGGCCCTTGCCTTGTGTGCTCAGAAATAGAGAAAGTTGAAGGCATGCTTGCGGGCCAAGGAGGCATGCATAACTAAGAAGTTCCAAGCCTGATACAGAGGAAACAGGGGCATACTGGCTATGCTCTGAGTCTCTGCATGCAGTGTGATTTGTGAGCTTGCCAGCATGTCCTGTACAGAGCACAAGATTCTTGGGAACCGGGGAGGTGTTTGGCTGCATTGCACCATTCCTTCACAATTACTAATCAAACTTATCTTTTTAATTTTATGTTGCTTTTTTATCTAAACTTCAAGAGATAAGAGCAAGAAATAGTCACAGGTCTATCAGAAACTTTTCACCACAAGCATTAACTCTTGGCAATGTATATCAAATGCTAAATTCAGTACTTGGCACAAGTAAGCATTTAATAAATGTAAAGCTGTCACGTTTTAGAGAAAAAAGAAAATATGGAGATTGTAGTAATCTCTATTGCAATCTCAGTAGACAAATAGCTTGCCTTAAGAAGGAGTTTGAGTTAACCTGCTAGGGGAAGTTGAGTTACCTATGTAGTACTTAACTATAATATACTGTATTAGAACAAGTTATATTTGTCTTGTTCTCATTCTGATGCTGTACTTAACTAATAGGACTCCAGGCATTTAATTATTTATCTCTGATTTAACATTTTATTATGAATAATTTCAATCACATAAAAAACTAGAGAAAATTGTCATGAATCTCCAGGTACCAATTACCATGCTTCCCCAATTATTAACTTGCATATTTCCATCTACTTCTTGAGACACATATTATTTTAAAGTGACTATTAGCATCATAAAATCTCATCATCAATATTCTACTATATACCTCATGCCAATAAAAAAGCTTTAAAATTATAACCATAACATTATTATTACACCTAAAAATAGTAAAACAAAAAAATAAGGAATTCTGATTATGACAGCATAAATAAATTGGCAAATTCTCTTCACAAAAATAATTTTAAAAGAAAATGAGAACAAGTATAAAACTGATCAAAGTTGTCAAAAACAATTTCAAGCAGTGGAAACCAACCAAATGCAGACAACAAAGTGAGACGCATTCATTCTTTGAAAACTGTTAGGGCTTTAGCTAAGAACAGCAGGATTGTGTGTTCTTGCCTAAGATTACTCCCATCTTCCGCTTATTTGGTGATTGAGAACTGTAGTTTTCAAGCATAGCTCTGACCACGTAAAACAACTCATTGTTGCTAGGGAGAGGGATCTATGTTTGGAGCCCAGGCTTTGTCAACTAAGTTTATAAATTAGTTAGGAAATAAATGGGAAAATCCTACAGCTTTGCAAGTTGAGGTTGTGGTCCCAAGAGATCCTGAAAATGAGAGAGCCATAAAAGTGCTGAGAGAGAGCTCTGCATGCCTCCCTGGCAGAATGGGACATTATATACATGCCTGAGGGAGATCTCAGAGAGCGCAGGGAAACATAAAAGCCAAGATCGACTTGAGAACTGGATGAAAAGTTTAATGCACACACCAGACTCCACACAGTTAGATCTACAGGGAGCGGAAAAGGCTTATGGGTACAAGGTGTTAAATCACAAATTCTGCTCATATTGTGGACTGACCACTCTGATCACTTGGTTATACAGACAGAAGTTTCAACCACAAGGAATTAAACTAAAAATATAAGTAGGAATTTTTAAAAATTGTGTAGAGACATCAGTGGTCTAACACTAGAAGGAAAACAGGTTCCAAAGATGAAATGCAGACAAGTTGAGTAAAAAAGAAAGAGAGGAGGGGGAGGGGAAGAGAGAGAGAGAGAGAGAGAGAGAGAGAGAGAGAGAGAAGATGAAGATGGAGATGGAGATGGAGATGGAGATGGAGAAGGAGAAGGAGAAGGAGAAGGAGAAGGAGAAGGAGAAGGAGAAGGAGAAGGAGAAGGAGAAAGGGGAGGAGGAGGAGGAAGAGGAGGAGGAGGAGGAGGAGGAGGAAGAGGAGGAAAGAAAGAAAGAAAGAAAGAAAGAAAGAAAGAAAGAAAGAAAGAAAGAAAGAAAGAAAGAAAGAAAGAAAGAAAGAAAAAAAGAAAGAAGGAAAGAAAGAGAGGGAAGGAGGGAGGGAGGAAGGGAAGGAGGGATGAATATCAAACATCAGAAAAATAAAAGCAGAATCCAAGATTACTACAGTATAGTCTCTAAAGTTTCTAGTTTTGACTCAAACATGATGAGACATGTAAAAGGACAGGAAAGAATGCAGTCAATACAAACCAACTCTGCATGGGCCCAGAAGTTGAATTTAGCAGACAAAGACTCCAAAGCAGCCATTTTAAATGTTCAAGGCATTTTTTTAAGGATGGCAATGGCTTAACAAATAGGGAATCTTAATAGAGAATGATAAACTAAGAAAAGAACCAAATAAAATTTTAGAGTTGAACGCACAATAACTAAAGTGACCATTTCAATAAGTGGCCTCAATAGCATTTTTTGAGATGCAGACTGGGTGTCCAGAGGACATAAGTCTTTACCAGTAACATGGGAAACTTCAGGCAGAAAGGCCACTAGGGAACAGGCCCTACATGCTCAGATGCAAGGTGGTGTTCTAGAGAAGTCCTTTACACATGTGGTCTAGCCCTGTTCTTTGAGTGATGCCCTGAGAACAAATCCTATTCTTCTAACTCTTTCCTAGTCTCAGTCCGTGCCATAGAACAGGGTTCTGCAAGCTTTTATTGTAAGGGCCACACATTTCAGGCTTTGTGGGCTCAAGTCTCTATTGTAATTCCTCAGCTACTCAACTCTGCTGTCGTGCTGAAGAAGCGCCACACACAAAGTGCAAAAGGACGGGCCTGGCCTTGTTCCAGTAAAACTCCCTTCAGATAAACAGGCATCAGGCCAGAGACGGTCTGCAGGGAACTTTATTAACTCTTGCTCCAGAACAAGATCATATTGGAGGGTGAGGCCTAGCCACGTCATGACACAAAAGGAACATTTACTAAAAATCCCAGTATGGACAACCTCCATCTTAAGAGGGGAAATGCCATTCACAGAGGAGTAGCCTGGTTTGGAACCAAACATTGGTTTCTGACCAATGCAATTGAGAGGCATCAAAGGGAGAGGGAGGAAGTTATTTCTGCAGCATTCTTTCCTTGTATTCTTAAGTTCTTTTCCTTATTTATACCTTTGTATTGTGAAATGAAACTAAATGGGTAGATCAGAGAGAAATATGAGGGTTCTTCTAGCTAGCTAATAAGTAACAAATCCTAAATAAGGATACCAAGGGGTGCTTGAAGTACACCCCATGATAGAGATATAAGAGGGTAAGATATCAGATCATTTTTGGTGATTTTTATGCATGAGAAATCCAAGATGTCTTGTGAATTCAACCCATATCTTGGGAACATGTAAGGCTGGTAAACAGATTTTAATTCTGTATCACCTTATTAAGGAAATAAGTTGGTGATTGAAGATTAATTTTAAAACAATTATAACTTTCTCATATTGAAGCAAAAGGTCTAATGACTAGTTGGGAATAGCCTGCTTTGTTTGATGTATGCATTCCCATTTTAACCTTGGAAATATCCTATATAATAAAAGGTTAATATGCAAATAGACCGAATGGCAGAACAACCGAACAACTGAACAACCGGTCGCTATGACATGCGCTGATCACCAGGGGGCGCACACAGAACATGGCAGGCATCAGCAGCAAGCAGCAGAGCATGGTACATGGCGGGCATTGGCCGCAGCAGGATGGTGGAGCAGGTGAGCGGGGACACCAGACCAAGGCAGGGTGCCAGTCGCTATCATCGGGGTGAGCCTCTGGTAGTTACTGAAAATTCCTTGTTACCGCATGCCGCGGTCCCACCCAGTGCTCGCATCCGCTGCTGGTACCTGGCGCTGGCCCTGATTGCTCGGTGCCATCAGTGGGTGCAAGCTGTGGCTGCTGGCCCCGATTACCCCTCAGGGCTTCTCCACCTTCCCCTGAGAGGTGATCGGGGCTGGCAGCTGCCTCTCGCACCTGTTGCCGGCAACGGCCCTGCTCGTACCAGCAGCCTTCGCCAGAGCCGCCACTCACACCTGCTGCCAGCACCCAGCACCACTCCCTATTACTCAGCGCTGTCAGCGGGTGTGTGAGGTCTTCTCCATTTTCCCCTGCTCCTGAGGGGCAATTGGGGCAGCAGTGGTGGCTTTCACCTGCTGATGGCACCAGCCCCACTTGCACCCGCTGCTGGTGCTGGCCCCAGTTGTTCTGCGCCATTAGTGGGTGCGAGTGGGGCTGGTGCCATCAGCACGTGGGAGCGGTGGCAGAGGGAGCGGGGCTGCTGCCGGACAGGGGACTGGGGCCATGGATGGAGGGGTCAGGCAGGGGTGCGGAGGATGGGCCAAAACCCACCCCTGTGTCCACTGCAGCCTTGTGGCCCATAGTTCCTTTCAAGGTGCATGAATTTGTGCACTGGGCCCCTAGTCTCTTATAATGAATAAGAAATATTTCTCTCCACACATACTTTACTTGTTAGGAAATGTATTAGTCTGCTAGGTTACCATAATAAAACAGCTCTGACTGGGAGGCTTAAACAACAGAAATTACTTTTCTCACTGTTCTAGAGGCTGGAACTCTAAGATGAATGTGTTGGCACATTTAGTTTCTCCTGAGGCCTCTTTCTTTGGCTTAAAGATGGCTGCCTTCTTGGTGTTTCTTCAAATGGCCCTTTGTCTGTATGCTGGCACCCCTGGGGTCTCTTTCTCTCATAAGGATACCAGTTCTGTTGGATTAGGGCCCTCCCTTATTACCTCATTTAATATTAATTACCTGTTTAAGGACCCTATCTCAAATACAGTCCCTTGGTGTTTAGGGCTTCAACATATGAATTTTCAGGGAACACAGATCAGTTCAGGGTCAATGGCATATAGAAATTGAAAGTGCTTTCGCTGCCAAGATTTTAATTGTTGGGCCAAATGCCTATCATTTTGAAATGGTAATTGGGATTTCAGATTACATAGTCAGGTAGAGAAATATTTCTCCATGAATAACCACTAATAAGCAAGTAGCTTTGTGAACAATTTCATTTTAACATTTTTCAAGTTGATTATCTTGAATAATAAAGTATTGTTTTCATAAAATATGTTAATTCCAGTATAGTCCTGAAAGAAGCCATCACTGCATAAAACTAAAGCAGAGCAGATTTTAAACTTATAATTAAAAGTAAGAAATGTAAATAGGTTAGTATATGAAGGAAATACAATGTAAAAGTTTTATTATTAAGTTTGGAAAATACTTATCCCTATCCAAACTGATATTGCAATTTTTTCCTGTATGAACAGAGAGCCTTTCAGGCTAGATAACTATAAATTGGTTACCAATTTCTACTTGATCTCCTCAATTCCAGACAACTGACTTTCTCTTTTGCCTTTGCAGTAGGAATTGCATTTTTTATCTGTAACACAAAGTAGAAAATGAAATTCTGTGCAGATGTAGAGATTGGTCAAGACAACACAATATGTAATAGCTCTCAAAAGCAAAGGGCATTATTGATCACTTTCTATGATGAAGCCAAACTTTGCAGAATTCCTGCAAGAGGCAAAGATATAAAATCTTATTTGCATGAAATCTATAAAAATTTTATACACATCTAATTATTACTTAACCTACATTTTCATTCTGCTTAATGCACCCAGCAATCTGAATATGAGTTATATAATATTCTAATGAAGTAAGAAAAAATGTGAAGTATTTTAGAAATCTTCCTTTAGATGTTTCTTTCAAATAAAAAACAATTTAGATTTAGAAAGAAAAGTCAGAAAGTATAATTCTTTCAGTGCCCTGTCATAAGATGTTTTGAATATTCATCAGTGTTCTAAGATAATAAAACAATACAAAATTTTTCAATTTTAAAGAAAATTCATAGTTTTATTTTGAAGTTCCTCAGAAAGAATTTTACTAGCATTGGAACTTAACATGTGCTGAACATTTTTTAAAGAAAAAACATAATTTCTAATTTGGAAATAAAATTCAGAAATTGTTCAATGCACTGGCTACCTGTGTAACTTAATTATTCATTTGATTCTACTTCCAATATTTTAATATCATCAACAAATTTTAGACAGGGCTCCAGTGTTGTTAACATGCAGTCTACCCTCTTTTTGAGCCATCTCGTTTCCTCAATATAATCTATTTGTCTGGTTTATAACCTTTTGAAATATTGACAATTTTTTGCAGATGCCTAAATATTGTTATCAAAGAATTATCAATAGTCAGAGAATTTTGGAGTTTCATTTGCTGATAAAATGTCATCCAAATTAACACTAAATGGTGATCATCACAGTACATACATAAAGGTCTTCCCTCTCTCTCCCTAAACTTTGGGGAAATTACTAAACATTCCACACATATTATCAGCCCTGTTATATTTCTGCCAGCTCAGTTATGTTAAAATAAATTCTGATTTGCTGCAAATAAATTGTTCTCAGACACCTTTTCAATATAATGAAAATCAAAATGCTCTCTGGAATGAAGTTAACCTTTGAGGCTCTGTGAGAGCACTTTACAGTAATGGCAAGTCACGCCACTATTGCCCTGTTGTTTGGTGCATGGCAGTCTGTTAATGGGAACAATGTTCACACACTGCATCATTTGGATGTCATTTTTCTGCTTAGAGAATTGTTCAAAAACAATCTGTGAGCTCATAAATAAAAACATTTCTGTCTTACCTTTCTTATTTCCAACAACTGAAATAATGCGTTTCTTTTCTTTTTTAAAATATATTTTTTATTGATTTCATAGAGAGCAAGGGAGAGGGAGAGAGAGATAGAAATATCAAGGATGAGAGATAATCATTGATTGGCTGCCTCCTGAACACCCCACACTGGGAATCAAGCCGAAACCTAAGCATGTGCCCTGACAGGGAATCTAACCATGACCTCTGGGTTCATAGGTCGATGCTCAACCACTGAGCCATGCTGGCTGGGCAAAAATGATTTTCTTTACAAATAAAAGTGATTCATCACATTCCTTTAACAGTAAATTATATTTCCCAACAAATAAATTTTTTAACTCTGAATTTCAGGTTTCTTTCATTTTCTTCAAAAATTTTTTGCAGTAAGTTCATTTATCTGAAACAGTTCCACAACAAAATCCATTTGACTCTAAATGCATAGCTTTAAATATATATTACTTGTTCATGTGTTCTAATTTTCTACGAATTTTTTTATTAGAAGCTTCTGGTTTTGTTTCCAAATAATAGCTGTCTAGAAAAATACATCACAGTTACAAATAAGCTAGACAAAATGTCCAAATATTAAAGGAAAGGGGAAAGCAAACACAAAGCATTCCTAAACTATATAATGTTGAAATGAATAAAGAAGTTTATGTAGATGGATGATGCCATTAAAATATCATTGATAGTTATGTTATCACATCATTTTTGTTTGTTTTTTGGAATTTTATTTTCTATATTGATAAAAAAATTCTCAGTTTTGCACTGCCAAGGAACAAAATAATTGCTGAATCACAATGTATAGAACTATTAATTTGTGACATTTAAATATTTTCCCCCAATGAATATAAAAAGCAGCAAATGTTATGACTGTAGAGAACACAGTTATGATTTTAAATGTCCTATCATCATTCATTTGGTGATGAGGTATGAAGTCCCCCTGATAGAGCCCCCAAAACTTCTATGTTGTGACCTGAGGTTAGCCACCTTTCTAAATCTTCAATCTCACCCGGGCCCTCATGATTTTGTCCGTCTCCAAATAGTAGCTACATTAATTTTATCACCTCTATCAAGTCCATTACTAGTACACTGTGTTTAAATTCTGCCATTAATCTGAAATATATAGTACACCAGGGAAATGACCATCACCTTATTAAAATAGGAAGGGGAAATTCTAATGTTCTACTCGTTAGCTTTACAATTGCATCCTTGCTATTTCTCATCTTGTTCTCATGGTTTAAAATAAGACAAAATAAAAATTTCTTCGTTAACCTAGATTACCAGCAAAATATTCCTTATTACCCCCAATTTGATTCAAAAGTTTTATAATAACAGACTAGAGGCTTCTGCTTTAAATCTAGGGTAATGGGGCTCAGATTGACCCACCGACCTGAAATAATCAAGATACAGATAAAACAAATGACACAGTGATTTTGAAGACACTGGATATCACAGACAGGAAAGATAAGAATTGCTTACAGATCAGAAACAAATTCAGCAAGCCCTACATTTGCACCAGCTCACTCCTGGGAGAGAGTTTTCAGACCTTGGTGCAGGAAGGGGAAATCTAGGCAGAGCCCAGGGGACACCAGGAGTCAAAGAGATAGAGCTGGAGTCCAAAGAGACAAAAGCAGATAGAGTTTGTAGGGCAGAGCACTGCCCAGGAGAGGGCTACATAGATAAATTTCTATAGGTCAGCAGATGGCAAGACATGGGAGACAAATACAAACTAAAACACAAATCGGTATCTCCCTGAGCAAAGTTCTAAATATATAGTCTCAACATGCAGATACCTGTGTGTGTTCCTTTTAATTAAGGTCCTAAGTGAAAGCTTCAGGAAGGCCCTCCAAAATACTTTGAGACGTAGCCGAGGACAGAGTGAGATTAAATAGCCTTACAGACTTTATGCTAGACTGGGTTCCCAAAGAAGAGGCTAAGGACACAGGGAACAGGAAAGCACTCAACATCTTAAAGCCCTAACATTGAGAATGGTCTTTCCTGTGCATATAGAAATGATGCCTTTAATGACACCCTTACTGTGACATAGACCCTAGGGGAAATACAGCTTTAGAAGATTCCATTGCCTTAAAACGTCTTTCTCTAGAGACTAACATTGACTCAAGTTGTCATTAATTCCCAGTGTAACAAGTTAATGCAAGCAGTGCTGTAAACTACTTCCAAGTTCTGCTAAAAGAAACAGGGCATGTGTAAATACAACTAATAGTAACAAGCAAACTGCAGGAAACAATGCCAGCATCAGCAGCATCTTTGACTACAAAGAATAGCTACATGGCACTAAGCTCAATGTAAGGCTTCACTCCCACAACCGTAGTCGGGCATAACAGATGATCAAGGCCATCAACTTGAAGGAGGATCTAATCATAACAAGGACTTGGGTATAAGGACTTACATTTCTTTATTAAATCATTTCTATTACTTAATCTTGAATAAAACAGAGTTTTAGCAAATTGTTAACAGCTTCAGCAGGCTGGAGAAAAGGAATGAGAGATTTCGAAGTTTTGAGAGGTTCTGAGCTGTTGTTTCTGGAACCTGTCCTCACTCTTTGTATAGCTTCAGGGACCTGTCATGTTGACTATACATCTGGTCAACCACCATATTTCTAATCATCAGTCTTGTGAAAGGCTTTGTTTACTACCTTTACCCCACGAGCACATATTTCTATGAGCAGGATTTCTGTCTTTCCTTGAAAAGAAAATATTTAAAGCACCCAGAAAATGCCACTACTGTGCCTATGGAAGAAGCGAAGGGGATTGGGAGCCACAGGCAGGTTGAATACAGGGTGGGAGATTAATTTTGTGATTTATGTGTTTGTACACATGCAGGGGTGTGCATGCTGCTTGGCAGAAGGAGGGAACTGTTGTAAAATCACAGAGAATTCAGAATTCAAACTAAATTCTTTTGAACATTACATGTGATGTCTTTCAGATTCCACCTTGCTACTCTTGATATACAGATAATTTTGCCTTTCACATATTAGTGCTATTGAGTTAGCTGACTGTATAAGCCACTAGTTCAGGAAAGCAGAAGCCACTGTAAGAGAACATAAGTATAATAAGCACAGTGGGCTGAGAATTGTGAAATCAGATTACCTTTTTAACCTTAAATCACTTAAATGAGGTTAGTCTCAGTTTCCTTTTAATTTAAAGGGAGGATTAGACCGTAAGTCATGATAGAGAGGTCCCTGTGTTGAATGAGATTCATTGATTAACAAGGGCCCTTCCATCTTCATATTGCTGGGATTTAACATGCTTAAAGCTATACACAATTTTAGCTATTATTTATACTAACACTCCGCCTGTGTTTATATCACACAAGCACAAATAGTAAATCAAACAAGGCAATCCCATTAAAAAATCCAGCCAACTCAATTAACTAACTGAAATGTCTATCTAATTGAAAAAATTTTTCCTTTCACTTCTTGAAATTTGGGCATGCTAAGCATCTATGTCACTTCACTTGTTAATCTAGAATGCAGTGATTGAGATAGCTCCCATCTGACTCTTTCATTTGCTAAATAATTAAATATATTCCCTGACAATTTTTTGCAACTAACTTTTGTCATACAAAAAATATGATCTTTTTTTTAAAAATCACTACCCATTTCCCACTAATATTCAAAGACACAGAGTAAACTGAACACACGAAAAACAAAATTGGTTTGCTATGAGCATGAAGTACAACAAGCACATTTTTGCCTTTGGGGTGGCCTTGTTGGGTTTAAATACTTAACATGAAATGTTTTTCATAATTCAGAGTCTGGAATCAGGTTAGAGAGAGAGAGGGGAGTTAAAAGCCCGGAGAGTGAATCCCACCTCTATCATTTACAAGCTTTTGACTTTGTTCAAAATGTTAATCACTCTGAGCCTTGATTTTCTTACCCATAAAATGGTACAATAATCCTATTACAATGCAATGCAATGAGAGATAAAATAGTTAATCCACATAAGGCTCTTAGAATATTCCCTGACATATAGCAAATGTTCAAAACACACTAGTTTATAAAACTTAAATTTCTGAATTTTTATGACCTGTGAAATATAGTCATTACTATTACTGTCCCTCAAGTGTGTCCTTTGAGATCTTGCCTAACGTTATTTTAAACTATCTTGACTATGTATTTCCCTTTGTATGTTAGCATTCACTCTTGTATGTTGTCAAATTAAGAAAGTATCTGTAAGATGAAACAAATACATATTTATTTTTATGTAATTATTTTAAAACATATCATTCTTCAAAGATGCAAGTTTCTCAGTTTTAAGTGGTTAAAGTTTTCACATCTTTTAAATTCTTGAAGTCTTTCCTTCACCTTGGTTGCATAGACTTACACTGTGTCTACACACACACACACACACACACACACACACATCAAATTAAAGCAACATACATTAAATCATTCTGGCACATAATTAGTTACATCTGAGTAAACTATAAAGCATTTATACATTTTTCTTGAATTTTCTCATCTTATATTTCCTCTCTCTGTGTTGTTTATACAACCCTTTTAAACTTCTAGAACTGAATCTTATACAAACAAATTTGCACATAGTGCAATATTTCAATAGAGATGTGTTGCAGGGCCTTGTGAGTTGCTTTTGTGTCTATCAAGCAATCCTATTCTAAACACAGATTCTTACACAGCTGCTTTCCGCCTGTCTACGGACTAGCTTACCTTTAGCCAAACAGGAAGCCAAAGAAGGCTCCAGGCATTGCATTTCTATGCACAGAACTTTGCCAGGGTTTTGTTGCCTGCAGGAACTCAAACAAAGCGAAAGCTGACAGATAGAACAAACCTTTTGTAGACATGAAAAAAAAGGAACCTTCTGCAGATCTTAACCAGCTGTTTTATAACATTTATTTATTTCCGCCTTTTCCTCTTTTAGCAAAAACAGTTTAAATTAAATAGATTCATTATACACAACTAAGTGTTGTCATGTGAGCCCTTGAACATTTTACTTAAGAGCCAAGAGGTTAGGCAATTGTTTGAGTTTCATAAGGAAAAACAGATGTGGTTTCAAGGTCTCACACTAATGGAATTCAGGTTTGGGGAGGAGTTGGAAGCCTTGCCCTTCTCTGAAGCTGCCACTCTTAAGGTTTTTTCATCAAACCAAAGGGCTCAGCTGGGTGGGCTTGGAAAGGAAAGTCAAAATCATTCATACTTTTTTTAAAAAGAGATGTCACAAACATCTACCCACATGCAAATCAGGTTAGTGAATTTATAACAAATTGAATACATCAGTTTTCTTGTTTATTTAGTAAATTCTATTTTGGTCATATTATGCTAGTAAGAGTGAAACAAAAAGCTAGTAAGAGTAATTATAAATACTGGACAAGATATTTTTCATGAAATATTTTTGTTTTTAATATGGTGTATCAAGTAGTTGAATTGATTTATTCAACTAAAGATTAAAAAGCCACTATAGAAACTGGAATGAAAGGGAACAGATCCTACATCATATCTCATAATTACCTCATGAGACATCGTCACCACAGTGTTAAAGTCAACCACTTTATTCCCAAACATATCTGATTATTTGTAACTTGGGATATTTTATAGAAACTCAAGTTCTCTGGAGCCACATTAAATTTATGAAATCATTATTACAAGGTCAAGGTCTGAGAATTTCTATTTTTAATAAATCTCCAACAGTTTTGATGATCAACAGAATTTTGGAATTATTGATACACATAGGAGATTTGTCAATTACCTGGCTAATTGTATCAGGGAGAACTGTTACTAGATGCTCCATAGCAAAAAACCAACAGTTGAGTCTAGGGTGCCTAGAATTTTGTCCTGTGAACACACATTCAGATTAGGTCTGAAGAATTCATTGCACTGGTGATAGGCAAAGCTGAAACTCCAAGTTGTCCAGAAAATTAGTTCAAGCATTTATTTTCTACATCAGGATTCTGAGGCCCAGAATAATAATGGAACATTCGACGTAAGCACATCTGGACTTGATTTCCAGAACATGGCATGAGCTACATTTGATTTTCAGAACACGGCATGAGCTCCAATGCCTCCTAGTGATTGCCAACCTTATAATTATAAACCTGTGTAGTGAAATATCTACCCACATGCAAAACAGGTGACCAAAACAGCAGTAACATTTGCTTCCGCTTGCCTAAACTTTAGACAGGCCTCTCCTTGTGTCTAGGCTCCTGACCTCCTTTTCCTTAGAGGTGTTAGAAAACTTGTAATTGTTAATTATTTCTGTCTCTTTGAGATGTAAATCTTTGTGACATCTTTTTGCCAATTTTATAACCAACCCTGAACTCCCATGGCCTTGTCAAGGACATGGGAGCCATCCCTTTGAAAAGTAATCATCAAGAAACACAGTGCCCCGTTTTCCAGTCTCTGTGGGAGGGTGAGAATCTAACTTCTGAGGGTACCTTGCTCCAAGTTATAAAACTAAATCCTATCATAAAGATATAGAAAAGTTTGGTTTTACTCTGGGCAAGGCCAATTACTAAACACCGGTGTCCTACGGTTCCTTTCCTAGTCCAGCTCTTAAACACCCTCAAGCCCTTTGTTTCAGTGGAGTTCAGCTTGAATTAAGTGCTGATCTCTCCCTGCATTGCAAAAGCCTTAAATAAAATCCTCCTTGACTATTGAATGTTGTCTAGAGCAATTTTTGTTTGACAAAATTTGCTGGGTACTTTACAGGAATAGTCACTCATGATGTGTTCTATTATATTTCATCATTTATCAAATAAGGAATCAGATTAAGAAAGATCTCCTGTTAGTCTTGATGTCTCTTTCTGAGAGAGCAGTGTATTGAATATGTGCTATATATCTAAAAGAGAAATAAGTATTCTAACTATAATTATAGAAATGTACACTAATTATGTAATGCAGTAATATACACTAGCTATATGTTACAATGGGCCTGATGACGGACAGGGCTCAGCTCCAGACACCATACCAACTAACTAGATAGGAGGGCAAGAAACTAAGAAGGTATGAAAATGGCAGTGACAGATGCAGAAGTGTGAGATCTCTAGTCTGCTTTTCTGATCAGAGGAGGAGAAAAGTTATGAAATAAAACAAAGCCCTAGGCTTGTTAAATAGATGTTGATATACATATCTAGAAGGTGACACCATTGGTGAGTTTTTTGTTTTAAATACTTGGAGGAAAGTAACAGTGGGGATACAAGTTTTTTTTTTTCAGCTTCACTTTCCTCTTGAGGCCCAGAAAGTCACAACAGTGGGTCTATTCATTTTGGAAAGAACGGAATACCATTCATTGATCATTCTTGGTGCCCAGATGACTGGGTTTCCCAGACACTAGCTCATTAAGGCAAAAGCATGCCAATTATCCTATCTAATAAAAGAGAAACATGGTAATTAGCCATACCTCCGCTACCCTTCCCATTGGATAATCAGGGTGATATGCAAATTAACTGCCAGCCAAGATGGTGGCCGGCAGCCAGGCAGCTTGAAGCGAACATGAGGCTTGCTTGCTTCAGTGATGGAGGAAGCCAATGTTCCCCACCTGCCGCTGCTGGCCTCTGAGCTTGCAGTTTGAAACATTGTTACAAATATAGAAGCTAAACAAAACCCCAGAAACCTGCTTTAAGCCAGCCGGGATCTCAGAGCTGGAGTTGAAACAGTGTTTCGATTATAGAACCCAAACAAACCAGATACCTGCTTTCAGCAGCCGAGGTCTCTGAGCTGGAGCCAAGCCTCAGAGCTAAAGCTGGCCCAGAATAAAAAAAGAAAAAAAGAAAAAAAGGAGCGGTTGGGAGCTTCAGTCACCCGCCAGCCTGAAAACAGCCCTCAGCCCCTCACCCAGACTGGCCAGGCCCCCCAGTGGGGACCCCCACCCTGAAGGGTGTGTGACCAGCTGCAAACAGCCATCAGCCCCTCATCCAGGCTGGCCAGGCACCCCAGTGGGGACCACCACCCTGAAGGGGGTATGACCAGCTGCAAACAGCCATCAGCCCCTCACACAGGCTGGCCAGGCACCCAAGTGGGACCCCCACCCTGATCCAGGACACCCTTCAGGGCAAACCAGCCAGCCCCCACCCGTGCACCAGGCCTCTATCCTATATAGTAAAAGGGTAATATGCCTCCCAGCACCGGGATCAACGGAGCCGCGAGGCCTCCCGGCACCAGGATCAGCGTGACAGGGGGCAGCGACCAAACCCCCTGATCACCCTGCGGCTCTGTGTGTGACAGGGAGCGGGGCCACAACCTCCCTATCTGCCCTGCTCTGTTTGTGACAGGGGAAGGCACCCCAACCCCCTGATCAGCCCTGCTCTGTGCCTGATAGGGGGGAGCTCCCCAACCCCCTGATCGCCCTGCAGCTCTGTGTGTGACAGGGTGCGGTGCCCCAACACCCTGATTGGCCCTGCTCTGTGTGTGACAGGGTAGAGCCATAACCTCCCCATCGGCCCTGCCCTGAGTGTGACAGTGGCAGCGCCCCAACCCCCTGATTGACCCTGCTCTGTGGGTGATAGAGGGCGGCGCCCCAACCCCCCCCCAACGGGCCCTGCTCTGTGTGACGGGGTAGAGCCATAACCTCCCCATCGGCCCTGCCCTGAGTGTGACAGTGGCAGCGCCCCAACCCCCTGATCAGCCCTGCTCTGCGGGTGATAGAGGACGGCGCCCCAACTCCCCTATCGGTCCTACTCTGTGAGTGACAGGGGGGAGCTCCTCAACCACCTGATCAGCCCTGCTCTGTGCGTGACAGGGGGGAGCTCCACAATCCCCTGATGGGCCCTGCTCTGTGCGTGACAGGGTACGGAGCCCCAACCCCCCTGATGGGCCCTGCTCTGTGAGTGACAGGGGGCAGCGCCCCAACCCCCTGATTGGTCCTGCTCTGTGCGTGACAGGGGGTGGTGCCCCAACTCCCCAATCAGCCCTGCTCTGAGCCCGACCAGGGGCTGCACTTAGGGATTGGGCCTGCCCTCTGCCACCCGGGAGCAGACCTAAGCCAGCAGGTCATTATCTCCTGAGAGGTCCCAGACTGCGAGAGGGCACAGGCCAGGCTGAGGGACCCTCCCTTCCCCCCCCGAGTGCACAAATTTTTGTGCACCGGGCCTCTAGTCTATATATAAAAGCCCAGCGACTGAATGGCAGAACAGCCAGAATGACCGGTGGACCAATTGCTATGATACACACTGACCAGCAGGGGGCAGACGTTCAATGCAGGAGCTGCCCCCTGGTGGTCAGTGTGCTCCCACAGTGGGAGCGCCGCTTGGCTGACCAGGATGAGCAGCTGCTCCCTCAGCGGGAGCAGCCATTAGCAAGCCCAAGGTGAGGCCGAGTCTCTGTACCTATCAAATACCTGAGACAATCCAGACTCTGGCCTGAACCCACCAGTCGATCCAGGCCCTCTAAGGTGTGTTCCAGAAAGAGCACGGGGAGCTGGCATAGGCGGATGACAAGAGGGGATATGACTGTGGACCCCTGGGGAGGCTGATCTGATGGCTTAGGATCCTGGAGCACAGATGCCCTGAACATCCCCAATGTTATCACTGGATCTGGCATCACACATCAAGGACATTCACTGAGTGGCTTTGGGGTGCAAAGATCTCTGCCAGGTTCCTCCAGGACACAGAACACATCTTTACCCAAGACATTACCCTGAAATATCAGCTCAGAGTAATTTCCTCATTCAGCAGCCACTCAGAGGCGGGGTCCACAGCCGCTCAGCTGACTGGGATGAGCAGCACTCCCACAGCGGGCCGATCCCCACAGGCCATGCCCCCCACTGGTGCATGAATCCATGCACCGGGACTCTAATAGTAAAATAAAGCTTTGAGTGGAGACGAGCGTGCACCTTAGGAACCTCTCATTAACTACAATCAATCAAGGATGACACGTGCTGCAACATTCCTTCCAAAGAGGCATATAGTCTTTCTATATTAGTGTGCTGGAATTGCTGTAACAATACCTCAAATTGAGTGGCTTATATAACAGAAATTTATTGCTTTTCAGTCCTGAATGCTACAAGTCCAAGACCAGGTGTTGGCATGGTTGGTTCCTTCTGAGGGCTATAGGAGAAAATCTGGGTTATGCTCTCCCCTAGCTTCCAGCGGTTTGTTGGCAATCCTTGGTATTCCCTAGCTCAGTGATGGTGAACCTTTTGAGCTCGGCGTGTCAGCATTTTGAAAAACCCTAACTTAACTCTGGTGCCGTGTCACATATAGAAATTTTTTGATATTTGCAACCATAGTAAAACAAAGACTTATATTTTTGATATTTATTTTATATATTTAAATGCCATTTAACAAAGAAAAATCAACCAAAAAAATGAGTTTGCATGTCACCTCTGATATGGGTGTCATAGATTCGCCATCACTGCCCTAGCTTGTGGAAAGATTATTCACATCTTTGCCTTCATCATCACAGGGTGTTCTCCCTGTGTACATATCTCTGCATCCAAATTTCCCTGTTTTTATAAGAACACAAGTTATGTTAGGGCCACCCTAGTGACTTTACCTTAATTAATTACAACTGCAATGACCTTGTTTTCAAATAAGGTCACATATGAATTTTTGGGGTGGAACACAATTCAGCTCATGACATTCAAAAAAAAATAGAGTTTTTTTTCATGTTAAATTTTCAGTTATTGGACTATGAATGTAGCTCTTTTCTACCTAAAGTGTAGTCTGCATCATCCAGGAACTTGTTAAACATGCGGAGTTTCTGGCCCCACCTTAATCCTACTGAATCAGATTCTGCATTTGAGCAAGATCTCCAGCTGATTCACTGCACTTTCAAGTTTGAAAAGTGCTGCTATACCCATCCCAATTCTTTATCTAGCTGGGCTCCTAGGGAGGTCTGAACTGAGTTTTACTCTCACTTGCAGCAATTTCTCTTTCTAAATCCTTATGTCACAATTTTTCTCTTCTCATTCCTATTTCCCTTCTGGTATGTGAAACCAGATTATTTTTATTTTAAAAATTAGCTTCGTGGTGCCGAAGCCAGTTTGGCTCAGTGGATGGGGCGTCGGCCTGCGGACTGAAGGGTCCCGGGTTCGATTCCGGCCAAGGAAGGGCATGTACCTGGGTTGCGGGCACATCCCCAGTGGGAGATGTGCGGGAGGCAGCTGATCGATGTTTCTCTCTCATCGATGTTTCTAACTCTCTATCTCTCTCCCTTCCTCTCTGTGAAAAATCAATAAAATATATTTTTAAAAAATTAGCTTCGTGGTTTATCATGTCTCTTTTGAAATTTATTATATCTGTTCTTTTTTATTTGAAAACACCTCGTCACTTTTAGGATGTATGAAGATTATAGTCTACCTTTCTATATCAGTTATCTAATAATAAAAGTATCTTCCTTTACAAGGCCTCTGTGATCACTCCTAAAATCAGTGCTGCTCCTGGGCTAGGAGCTTCATACCACAGCACAAAGTTGGAATGGAAACTTGGACAGACATTGCTCTTATCTCCTTGGTGTTTTGAAATAATCTATTTGACTGTGGAATGAAGAATTGGGCTTGAAAAAGGTATACTCACTGGTAGTCTGGTAATAAAGAATGTGAGGGTGGTTATAGCTGTGTCTGGAGTTTTGATCCAGCAAGGAGCCTGTACTGCTGCATTCATTAAACATGGTAGAAGTCATTAAATCTACTGGGTGGCAGAATTTTTTGGTTCCAAGAAATAGATGTTGGAGTGAGAAAGATCAAGGCTTAAATAAGAATGGTTCCATTCACTGTGTGTATGACCTCAGATGAGCAATTCAACCCATCTAAACCTCAAATTTCTCACCTGTGAAAAAGGAAATGCTATCTATCAATGAAGAATACTTGTAATGGAAACATTAAATTAAATAATTGAGTGAAATCACCTGGAAACAGTCCTTGGTACATAAAAAAAAACACACTACAGAAATGATTTTTTGTTTGTTACTTAATGATGTACAAGTTTTCTAGTGCTTTTTATTCTTGAAAATCAGGTAGCCACAGGTCAGAGCCATTGCATATATATAACAAATTTCTCTGGAACTCATCAAACATTGTGGAAAAAATGTATAATTGGCCTAGAGTAATCTCCTGAGATAAAATAAGCTTTAAGGGAATGTGTGATTTTGGCATAGCAACAAGATAGTAGAGATAATATGTGTGGGGGAAATCTGGGTTGTAATGTGGACAAAAAAGGTCCCAAACTAAGTAAACCTGACAAGTTCAGGAGGGGTCTGCATGGTGAGCTTACAGACTCAGAGACTGAAAGTAACCACATAGAATGGTCTGAATATAAAAATTCCCAACTAAAAGTAGTCATGGTGGGTAGTCATATCCTAGGCCTGTAGCTCCCTTGACATAATGTCTTTACCTTCAGTGAGCCTGTCTGTTGTCTTTTTGCATCTAAGATAGCATACCTTTGCAATTTACTAGTAGAGTAATCTCCTTTTCCAGACCCTCAAAGCAACCCACCTCACCAGAACATGAGACCACAGAGCCCCTCATTGTTTTCTTATTCCCCGAATACTATCTCTATGTGCTCTAAATGTTAATTTCTAACTATCCTGTACCTACTAATGTGAAAGAAGCATGTTTCTCTTTATTTTATCCAATCCCAGAGATTTATCCCTGCTTTGTTTTTTCCTGTCCCTTAATCTACCACTAATGGATTTCATGTAACCCTCATGTCTCCTCCTTTGATTCTAATGTATAAAATAAGCTATAAAACTGCATTCTCTGGAACATTTTCTCAATTTGTTGATATGTTGCTCCCTGGCAATTGTCATTAGTTTGCCTCAAACTCTTTTAAGACTTTTCTTAGGCTGCATGTTCTTTCATTGACAATGGCTTAACCAGAGAAAAGTAAAAGTTGGAATTATAATGCATAAGTGGGAGGAATGTGATGAAAGTTAGGACATGAAGCAATAGAAAACTCAAGGTAGAATTCTAATTTAGAATGCTTATATTTAAACCAGCCTCTGCAATTTACACATGAGAAAATGGAGATGCAGGTCAGTGGTGGATAAAGTGAGTGAGGAAGGCTTTGGCACTTCCTCCATTCTCCAACATAAGTACACCATAAAGTATCCTGCCAATAACTCTTTAACCCCTTAACTGCCAGACTGCTGTCCTCTCCAGGCCAGCCATCCCATGGCCAAGGTGACCATTGAAGAGCTGGGTCTAGAAATCAAGTGTTTTGACTCTACCTACTGATTTTTCTCCATGCCATTTTATTTTGAAGAAAACAGAGGTAGGTAAAAAGAAGTTATAAAATGCATCCTACTTATTTAACAATAATATTTAATCAGATAATAGATGACTCTTGGCATAAAGCACTATATTAGAGTGATCTAGAATTGCTATCCTTCTGGCCCATGGGGTATATTAGATTACTAAAGTGCATTTTTAAGGTTACTGAGAGACTTCATGAGGGCATAAGAGGATGGCAAAAAAATCTGAAAATTCATCTTAAAAGATGAAATATTTTTCTTTCATATATAAAACTGTATTTCCCTAAATAATACAGAATTCTACCAATGCATTCTCTTTGAAGGAGTGGCTCTGTAAACTTTGGGAGAAAACTGAGATACCTATTTTAATGATTACATGGAGTTGAGCAAAGGTAGTTTTACAGTTGTTTGTATAGAAAATAATACAATTAATAAATAAGAATACAAGAATAAACTTTGTGTTTGGTGTACTCATAGGTGTAAACCTACTTTTGCCCCACCCTGTAGTTAGTTAAAGTTGCCAGAAAAGTCAGAGGCATCTGGTTCCAAGCCCAAACTTTATTTCAGTGAATGAATCAAGAATAAATAAACCACAGTCCCTCATACTGCCTATAATATTGAATTGTGGGTAGCAAAAAAATGAGCAACCAATATAATCTCAGAATAATTTTAAAAATCTAGGATGCATGCCAATGTCCCCTGGAGACTGGCCAACAGCCTAACTTTTTGATGGGCAGTTCTTGTTAAAAGTAAGAAAATAAGCAAACATATCAACCAGGAAGGATTTTTACTTCAAGAGACAGAATGTAAATCTACCACTAGCTTCCAAAGACAAGGGCTTCTGTCCCCTCGGAATAGGATGTGGCCGCGTAGGTGTTGTGAAACTGCTCAAGGACGTCCTTCAGAATACAGGCTCTCTGTGTGCTTTCTGCTTTACTGGACCCAGTGGGTGGTTTTCATTGTGATGCTTGCAATGTTTGCTGTCCCTCTAGGCATTGTGTCTACCTGTCAGCAAGGAGACAAAGTCCAAGAATATGTTGCTAGAGTCATCGTCATTTAAAAAGCTTCCCGAAGATTTTACCCAGTGACTGCTGCTTCCATCTCACTGACTACAATGGTGTCACATGGCAATGCCTAGCTGGAAGAGAATCTGGATAAGCAAGTATTTGAGGTTCTTAGACTTTATAGTAGAAAAAGGAAAGAGAGAACGAACTCATGGGTGGTTTTGATAAGTGGAATGGGGTTCGGGGAGTGCACTTTCTTCCTTGTGGGTTCTTGCCTCACAAAGTTGAAGAATAAATTCTCGGACTAAAAGAAGTCATTAGTAAAAGTGTGGAAATTTATTGGAAACAAATACAAACTCCCATGTAAGGAGTGGTTCCCAAGGGGGATACCAACTAAGCCATTTTTTCTAAGGTTTTTAAGGGCTGTAAGTTTTTTGTCTATCTATGCTTCCTTCTAATTGAACCCCTCCCCCATTTTAAGACCCCATGCTTTCCTAATTGGTCACTCTTTTGCAGGGTATCAGTTTCAAAGTCCAAAGCCCACCTGGTGCCCCCTTTCTTTCTCCCTGTATCTTGTGATTTTTCTCTATTCTCTGTGAAAGTAAGGTAAGCATTGAAGCCCGTTATATAGTTATATATGAATTCCTCGCCCATGGACTCCCTCCTTTTCCCTAAACTTCCTGTCTCTAAAATTCCTTTTCAGTTTGGAGATGCCAAACCATATACTGTTCTAGCAAGTAATCACATCTTAATGAGGTGATAATGCTGAAATTGCAAATGGTTTATCTTCTAAGTTTTTAAACTTTACTTCATGGTCTGTCTTCCTAAATACATTTATCATACTAGTATATCAAGTAACCTATTAATAAATTCTTTGAGACTCCCACCTATGTTCTAGGGGAAAACCATAAAACACCAAAATGTTTCTCAGTCTGATCTCTTATTGAGCTCCAGCTGCCTCGAGGGATGTCCGGCATCCTCTTATTACTTGTCTAAAATAAATTCAGCCAGTTTCCCCAGAATGTACTTTCTTGCATTCCTGATCTCAATGAAAAGACCAAGACAGAAATCTAGGTTATTCATCCAAATCTTAGAATACTCTCCTAATAGTCCATAAATTGCCAAGCTCTATAAAGTCTATAGCCACAGCATCACTTATAACCGAGTCTTCCTCTGCATTTTTACTTCTATTGCTTTAGTTGTGATGTTCAGCATTTCTTCGGTTGATTTCTCTACAGGCTATTTTTCCTCTCCTTTCACACTCTTCTTTCTATCCATATTCTTGCCAAAGTGACCTTCTAAAAGCCCAAATTGCATCTTCTCTTGTTTAAAATCTTTTATTACACATTTTACCATGGATAAAATTTCTATTTCTCGGCATGGTACCAGAGGCCCTCTTCCCCTTTCCTACTCCTCTGTCTTCTCTGTTAATGCATTGTTTCCTGGACCCTTTATTTTAGTCACACAGAACTGCTTGCAGCACATCTGGCAAGCCAGCCCATGCTTCTGCTCACTTTGCCTAGAATGCCTTTCTATTTCCTTCTGACTGAGGCATGGAAAACTCTATTGAATGAAGATTGACTCCCCTTTAAAGATAAAGATCCATTGCCATGTACTCTGGAAGGCTTCCTTTCCCACTTCAATGCTCTACATGTGGCACCAATCTGCACCTCTAACAATTCAGCACATTTATTTATTTCCATTCCATAGTAATTTCCCAAAGGTTTATGCTCACTAACTCCAGATGAAAACAAGGAGCAGAGTTTTTCCTAGGAGGGGATTAGTTAGTGCTACAGAAATTTTAAGAAGAAATAATATTCTATACATATTTAATAGTTCTAACAGTATATGCAGTTACATAAACTACTAGAGGCCCGGTGCATGAAATCCATGCACTCAGGGGGTCCCTCAGCCTGGCCTGTGCCCTCTCGCAGTCTAGGAGCCCTAAAGGGATGTCAGACTGCCGGCTTAGGCCTGCTTCCCTAAGCTGGCATTCGGACATCCTTAGCCCTGCCACGGAGGCAGGAGAGGCTCCCGCCACCACCGCTGTGCTTACCAGACATGAGCCTGGCTTCTGGCACACTGACCACCAGGGGGCAGCTCCTGAGTTGAGCATCTGCCCCATGGTGGTCAGTGAGCGTCATAGCAACTGGTTGTTCTGTCGTTTGGTTGATTTGCATATTAGCCTCTTATTATATAGGATTTCTAACAGTGCATTACGTTATATTAAACTGTTAAGCTGTGACTATAATGTTGACATGCTTTCTATACAACTTAGAGAAAACATCTTTCTAATGGAACATATGATGCTAATAATTCTCACAGACTGACAGTATGTATATATGATACCAGCATGGGGGCATCATTCATAATATTTTTATTATTTAGTGTCTTGTTGTTTTCAATCTTATCCAATTTGTTTTATTACTTGATCACATCCCTTTTTTGATAACTCGTTTAAATTATTCTTTATTTTTCCCATTATGTTAAAGTAGAACTTGGTATCATGCTGTCGTAGCAATAAGATTATGATTCTAGAAAATTTAAAAAAACCCTCAATGTTCAAAACAGCATTAAATAGGATATAATCATTTTAGTTTGCTTTTGACAGATGTGTAAAACAATTTCATGCTATATCATTTCCTTCAATCTGCATTTTAAGAGAGTGAGCTCTGTCAGTAGTTAGTAACCATTTGTATTTATCTCATAATTTTCTTCCAAATGATGTAGGTGCTCCCATCAAGCGCCTTATCTAATTGTTATCATATACACACCTACTCTTCCATACTAAAGTACAGATAGATTTTAACTCATTTTCCATAATGGAATTCATAGTCAACTAGGGATATGACATGATGACCCTGATTTATCCTGTGTTATTTGGTTGAAGTTTTATAAGACAAATCACTTTTGCATCATTTCTTTCTTTCTGCTCTTATATCCCCTTTCAGGGCACTGTCTAAGCCCCTTTAAAAGCTTCCAATATCTCCCTATGGGAAGAATGAGGGAGGGAGGGAAGGACAGGAGAAAGAGGGAGATGGAGGGAGATGAAGGGAGGGAGAAGGAGAGGAAGAGAAAGGATGAGGAGGAGGAAGGGAGGGAGGGAGATGATAGATAGATAATTATGTATTTGGTATATATCAAACTAGTCCTTTATTATTGAGGTTTGTTTGTTAGCTTGCTTTTAAGATTGAATGTTGAACCCTGGCTGGGTGGCTCAGTTGGTTAGAGCAGCATCCCATACACCAAAAGTTTGCAGATTAGATTCCTGGTCAGGGCACATACCTAGGTTGTTGAGTTTGATCCCCTGTTGGGACATGTATGGAAGGCAACTGGTCCATTTTTCTCTCTAACATTGATGTTTCTCTCTCACTCTCTTTCTCTCTCTCCCTCTCCGTTCCTTTGTCTCTCAAAAATCATTTTTTTTTAAAAATGTCCTCGGGTGAGGATTAAAAAAAAAAAGATTGAATGCTGAATTTCACTTAATGTCTTAGCAACATATAAGTAATATTTTTCTCCTTTACATTATAAAAACATAGTGAATTATATCAATACATTTCCTGGTATTAAAATAACCTTGTGTTTATTTTATAAACCACATCTGGATATGGTATAACTTCTTTCAATAAATGGATGTCTTTTAATTAGTTGATATTTGTTACTAAATTTTGTTTGTTTATAATTCAGATTTGTCTACAATTTTCTTTTAAAGACTACCTTTCTCTGGTTTTACTATTATTTTTATGCTTGTGTTATTAAATAGCAATTTTAAAGGTTTACTTCTTGTTATATGCTCCAGAACAAGAACCCACCATTTTGAGAAGGAAACTCCTTTGCAGTCCTCTAATTCTTACATACTCTTATTCTTTTTAGATTTTCTAGATCATCTGGAAAATTCAGAATGTTATAATTTCTCTTAAAATTATCTATTTCATGTATATTTTCAAGTTTTCTTGTGCAGAAATGAACAAAATGGTCTCACAGGAATATTCAGTATTATATCTCTGTGATTATTTCACAATTCCCATTTTTGTTTATTATGTATGTTCTCTCACCTATTTTTTCTGAAAGATTTTGGTAAATCCTTATAAATTTTATTGTACTTTCCCTTAATATTTATGTATTTGATTTATTCAGTAGTTTTACCAACTTTTTTCTTGGTTATTGATAAATTTCTGCTTACTGTCTTTATTAATGTTCCTTCAACTAGGAGTCTTTTCTGTACTTACCTATGTCTGTTCCTAATTGTTCAATTAAATAATTAATTGGTTAATTTTTATTTTATTTGGTAAATTAATGTAGTTATTTAAGACTTTGAATGTTTCTATTTTTCTTGAATGATTCTCAAATCTGTTTATATAAAATAGTTTCATTATTGTTATTTTCTAGCTATTCCTTATTTTTGCATTCAATTCTGTAAGGTTTTTTCTTCTTTGTGATCAAAGAGATTTAGAATTTAATGATGTATTCTTTATTGCTGAATATATGGTCAATTTTTTAAAATGTTCCATGAACACTTGGGAAGATATTTTTCATTTTTAGGACACAGAGTTTAATATATAATTAGCAGAATATATTTTTTTTACTATTTAGGTCTTTCATTCTTTAGGAACTTGTATTCACTTAAACTTTTATGGATCAAGAGATGTGAATATATTTTACTATCACTAATATTTTTATATTATATTCCTATAATTATGGCTAAATCTATTTTTACATTAATATTTGAACAAAGTTTTATAATTATTTGAATTTTGCTATAGACTCTACCCTTTATAATTATATAATGACTTTTATTGTCAATCTTGTCTGATGTTAAGATCTTAATTCTTGTTTTATTTGTGTTTATATTTGTCTGTTTTGTTAGTTTGCTGTCTTTTTGCTCACCTTTTTATTTTCAACTTTTCTGAACTCCTTTGGATTTGGAGGCTGGAAATCTGCTACAAACAGAAAGTATTTGTTTTGGGCTTTGTTATTGCAAAAGGGGAAAGTTTTATCCCATTCATAATAATGCAAGTGATGTATTTGTTTCTTTTCAGTTAGTCTTTATCATTACTAGAGGCCTGGTGCATGAAATTTGTGCACAGGTACAGTCCCTAGGCTTGCCCTCCGATCAGGCCCATCTTCCCCACCTGCCTGCAGCCAGCCCCGTCCCTGCCACCACCCACCCCTGGTTCCATGTTTCCCATCAGGTAATCGGCCCTGATGGCTGGGGGAAGGGATCGAGAGGTCGGCTGTTCCTCCCTGCTCACTGGCCCCCCCCCCCGCAGTGGGTACCCATCAGGCGATCAGAGACTGTTGCCCGGGGAAAGGGACGAAGAGGTG
>NW_005871072.1:10078572-10124758 GCF_000147115.1 Myotis lucifugus
ATTTTCTGTTTTTAAATGTTTTATTTTGTTTTTCCAAGTTTTATTCACATAGTAGGTGTGCTTTAACCTGTAAAGTTCCTACTTATAATTTGGAATGTATCTAATTGTTATATTCTTTAGATATTACTTTACATCAATAAATTTTATAAAATGTTAAACTTCTATTTTCTGTAGCCAGTATGAACAAAGGCCAAATTAATTTATATTTTCATTATCTTTCTACTCCCTCCTTCCACTAACTAATATTTTTTACATTTATCTTTTTTTGTCATTTTATTTTTATAATTAACATTTTTTACCTCTACATATAGTCACAGCTATATTCCTTTTATATACATATATATTGTTATTGAATTTATCAATGGTTATAATCAATAAATCAACAAACAACAAGTGTTGGTGAGGATATGGAGAAAAGGGAAGCCTCATGTGCTGTGGGTGGGAATGCAGACCAGTGCAGCCACTGTGGAAAACTGTATGGAGTTTCTTCAAAAAATTAAAATTGGAACTGATTTTTGACCAAGCAATTCCACTTCTGGGAATACATCCTAAGAATCCCAAAACACCCATCAGAAAGAATATATATGCTCCCTATGTTCATTACAGTATTATTTACAATAGCCAAGATCTGGAAACAGTCCAAGTACCCACCAGTAGGTGAATGGATAGAAAAGATGTGGTACATTTACTCAATAGAATACTATGTGGCTGTGAGAAAGGAGAAAACTTTACCTTTTTTCATAGCTCTATTCTTAATTAATAACTTGAAATCCTTTTTTTCTCTCTCTGCTTCTTCACAATGAGAAAAACACAATACTTATACTATTGTCCTTTCTTTCTTAATTTTAATTTTACATAATTTATGATATTCTCTCTGTGTCCAGAGAGAGGAGGAAAGATAGAGTTGAAGGAAAAATTACCATAGAGGTTTTCCAGCTTACATTGGTGATAGGAAGCTATGACACAACCCAACTGAAAGCCAAGTTTCAAGGAAATGCTGGAAGAGAATCACACAATGGGGAAGTCTGGCTTTCCCTTTTCTAGTTGGCCATTTGCTTAGGCAGCAGAGGAAGATGGTGGCATGATAGATGGGATTTGTGGGACAGCTGACTACTCTCTCTCTACTATATGTGACAAGAAGAACATCCAGTGTGTCCAGAGCAAGCTGGATAGTAGCTGAGTTTGAGCTGTTTAGGGAGTATCTTCCCTCCAAGACAGCTGTCTTCAGGTTGAAAAATGCTGTTAAATGTTATGAAGAAGAAGTGGTAGAAGTTGAGCCAAGTCAAATGTGAGCCTCATGTTTCACTCATTATGAGTGATACAGCATTTATACTTCTGAGACATAGAAGATATTGATAACCACACAGTATTAGCTAGGAAAGACTCAAAACAAAGAAATGAGAATTACATTTATCTTCCAATAAATAAAAGAAAATGCCCTTTCCCCTCTTCCCTTCCGTCTACTGCGAGTGCTAGAGTAGTTGGATCCAGGAGAGGGAAAGAAGGGGTAGAGGAGTGCCCTTTGTTCCTACCCAACATATTTCAGCTCCCTCCATCTTATGTCTGGTATACTTTGGATGGGAGAAAAGTTCAATTTGAGTGTCTGATTGAAATATTGATATTAGACAAAAGTATTAATGACCAAAGATGACTAGCATGTGTGGAATCTCCCCAGGGTGTCCTTAAGGACCTAGAAAAGCAATTTAATATAGCAAAGCTGAAGGCATAAATTGAAGAAAAAAAATCTGGTCACATTTTACCCCAAAATACTGAGATTCCTCAAAACACTAGTTATTGGGTCTTCGCATGGATGTGTGTTAGTTTCTTTGTTTTGATTAAATGTAGTAAAACTGCTGTTGGTAGACGTTAATATTCAGATTGGGCAAGGGCATGAGTCTGGAGTTAGTAGATTTTCTTCCTGGTATAGAAGGAAGTTCTTTGGTATAACCAAGAGTGTGTGTGAGAGTCTGAGTTGTTGTTTTGTTCTTCTCCGCAATCACCAAAAAGTAATAGAGCTGGTCTTAGTCTCCCTCCTCCACCCAGCAAAAGTGGCCTCTTGTGTGTCTTTATTCATCTAGTCCTTCCCTCTCCTCTTTAGTGGTACAGAAGGCCTAAGAAACTTCCACCTGTCAGTCTATGAATCCTGTTCCTTGTTTCAAGTAAATAGATTTCATACTACCTCCATTATTTCATTTTTTTTTATTTTGCAAACAATTTGAAGCTACAGAAAATTAGCAAAAAGTAAACTTGTGTATACTCTACCTAGATTCACCATATAATAATATTTTGATACTTTTACTTTCTGTATATTATAAGTATACTAGAGGCCCTGTGCATGAAATGCATTCACGGGTAGGGTCCCTAGGCCTGGCTGGTGATCAGGGCCGATCTGTGGGGTGACCGGTAGGGTGATTGGGAGGGCCGATCTGTGGGGTGACCGGTGGGGCGATTGGGGGGCCTCTGTGGCACCCCCCCTTGGCTGGCCTGCAGCCGCCCACTCGCCAGCCCCACCCTCCACCACCGCTGCCAATTGTCTCCCTCTGCGGGGTGACTGGCAGGGCAATGGTGGTCGGGGGGGGGGGCTCGCTGGAATCCTCCTTGGCTAACCTGGGGCCTGCAGGTGGGGGCAGCTCCTGCATTGAGCATCTGCCCCCTGGTGGTCAGGGTGCGTCATAACAACCGGTCGTTCTACCAGTCGTTCTGCCGTTAAGTCGATTTGCATATTAGGCTTTTATTATATAGGATTATAAGTGTATATTATATACACTTAAAATGTACACATATATTATTATTTACTGAACCAGTTGCAGACTTCATGATTTTTTTACCCATAAATTATGTGGATCTCAAGAACAAAAACATCTCTTGAGATAATGACTGTATACTTTTTAAATTCAGGAAATTTAGCTTTGATACAAAATAACTAAAATATATCATTCATATTCAAAATTTACCAGTTGTCTCAATAATATATTTTAGACCATTATTTTCTGACCCAGAAAAGATCACACATTGAATTTAGTTGTCATGTCTCTTTAATCAGCTTTGATATGAAAGAATTTTTTTGCTTTTACATCTGTATATTGAAATTTTAGAGGAGCATCAGCCAATTTTTTTGCAAAATGCCCCATTTTAATAAAATCTTACTCTACTTTTTGGTGTTTAATGTCAACATTTCAGTCTCTCTCTACCTCTTCCCTTTCTGCCCCACATCTGGGCAAGCTGATAAGAAAACCCAGGTATTCCCTTTTGCATTCATTTGAAGGATCAAACCATGCAAGTTTCTGCCCATGCAGTTTCTCCCCATGGCTCTGGCCCCACCTCCTAATCGCAATGAAAATCGCAAGCCAGTCTCCTGTTTCTCTCTTTCAACTATTTATTTATTTATTTATTTATTTATTTATTTATTTATTTTATCTGCCTCACTTTACCCAGAAAGCTTCTTTATGTGAGTAATAAACCTTTCCATTTCATCATTTTCAATATTGGATCCAAATTTGGGATGAGGGTCCATTTCCTTCTGCTGGATGTCCATAACACCCCTAGGTTAGATTGTATTATTGTTTCCTCACAATTTATTTCAGACTGTGCTTTTTAGGAGGTGAGAACAGGAATAAGTGATGTTGTGTCTTTAACTTTCGTCATTATTGTTGACACTAAATCTGATCACTTGGTTAAACTCATATAAACTGCTTAAAGAACTCCTGTTCTGCCCCATTGCTTGAAATTGTAGCTTCAAGCATGCCTTCTCGGCGTCTCTCCTCATCTCTATTTGACCGTCACTACATTTGGCAGTCTTTCTCTATATAATTCTCTATATAATTTAGTTCTGGTTCCCAATGCCTCCAGTTTTATTGAAGTGTGAGTTTGTACTTCTGTTTCTTACTCTCCTTGTTATTTTAGAGAGCAGAAGAAGACAAGAACATGAGACTACCATTTAAAAAATACCCTAATTCATATTGTTAAACCTTTTTCATGTCATAACCGATGAAATAATTGGAATAAAACTAAAATTAAACCTGTTCATATTATTACCACAGGAATAATCAAACCAACACTAATTTTATTACTATAAAGAGACTGCAATATCAGTCATAATTACGAGGCTCCAAAAAAGAGAACACTTCTAAAAAAGCAATCCAGGTGGTTGAACCTTATTACAATCCCCAATTCAGAACTTGAAAATGGAATGAATGTTTGATTAGCAATCCCTCTCTGGATAGCTCACAGCCTTATGGAATGTTTTGATTATTTAGGAGAAGTTGCCATGCTTCATAAATTGAATGTTTCCATCTTTGTAAAGACGCTTTGATGAAATCAATACCATTGGCTTTCTTCCTGCAAGCCGGGCTGCAGATTGCTTCCCTGGAGATATTTTTTGCTTTCCGAGATATGCTACTGATTTGTTTATTTTTTTCTTCTCACTGTAATATGATGAAAATTATTTCCCATCAAATGCTACTACAACCTGCAGGGAATGAGGAGGCATTGGTAAAAGGGTACAAACTTTTTGTTATAAGTTGAATAAGGTCTGGAAAGCTACTGTATAGCATGGTGACCATAGTTACTTGAAATTTACACACACACACACAGAAAGGTAACTATGTGAGGTGACAGACATGTTAATTAGCTTGACTGTGGTAATCATTTCACAGTGTATACATATATCAAAACATTGCATTGTACCACTTAAGTATATATAATTTTCATTTGTCAATCATACCTCAATAAAGCTGGAAAGCCTAGCTGGTGTGGCTCAGTGGTTGAGCGTCAACCAATGAACCAGGAAGTCATGGTTCTATTACTAGTCAGGGCATATGCCTGGGTTTCAGGCTGGATCCCCAGTAGAGGGAGTGCAGGAGGCAGCAGATCAATGATTCTCTCTCATCATTGATGTTTCTCTCTCTCCCTCTCCCTTCCTCTCTCTGAAATCAATAAAAACATATTTTAAAAATAATAATAAAGCTGGAAAAAAATAAAAAGACTACCGCATTTTTAAAGACAAAGCTGGAAAGCCTTTCACTAAAATTATGCTAATTTTACCAACTTTGTCTTTAGAGGGGCCTGTTCCTGTGATTTTTATTCATGTTTCTCTATTTTGAAGTCTGAATAATTGAGGCAAAGTCAGAAACTTGGATTTTCTCAGTCCTGATGTGAGGCTCTCACTAAAGAAAAGCGATCCTTTTTTATGCACAAGTGGTTTCATTTTAAAATCTCAGTTTTCCTGATTTTGCACCTTCCTAAAACTTGGGAAGATGAGAGAGCATTGAAGTTATTTTTCTCTTGTTTTCAGTTACTCAAAAGGGAATGGTTTAGAGAAGCTGCAACACTTATTTCTATCTACGGCAGGAAAAAAACAACACTGACATAAAATATTACCAAGGATTATATTTTTCATTTTAAAATCTCATTAAAAGGCTATACTTAAAAGGAGAACCTCAGTTAGAAGGTGGCTTTTTGTTTTCTAATGGCCCTACCAACAATTAAATTAAGGTAGCATGGAAGGTGAGGAACATAATTGAAAGCAGGATATATTATGTCTGTTGCTGTATAGGAATCCAGCAATGACGAAAGGTTACAATGTTTTCAACAAAGATGCCTCCGCATTTTCTCACTGTAGGCCTTGCCTTTGCTAGTAGGATCAAGCCTAACTCTAGCCACCAGGATGTCCCTCCCTCACTATGGTTGTAACCTTTTCACGTGGCTTTTTTTTTTTTAACATTTAGGCAGAATTTTTCAAACAAAATCTCATTTCAGCAAAAATCTCATAGACGGTCTGAGACCCAGTCTTTTGATGGGTGGAAGACAGATGCCGTCATTTTCTAAGTTCATTTTAATGTCAGGAAAATGAATGAAGTACATAGGGAAATAAAAAGACTTTCCAAAGCCTGCTCGGTAGGCGGTCTGAAGTATTCATGATGCCTTTTATAACTACCTTATCCCAGTGCACCTAGCAAGACTTCTGAACTTTATTAAGAAACCTGGGCAACCAGAATTGTAATAATCACAAATTCTATTTATGTGGAAACTTCCTCAGAATTGAATTGCAAGCATGAAAGGCACATTATCAATCATCCTCCCAATTTTATTTGGTGGGAAGAGAGAATAGAGTGTCCTTTTTAACAGATTCAAGAGAAGAGAGATTATGACATTTGCAAATATCATTTGATGAAATGGCGGGGGCATGTTTTACTACGTTGCTAAATTTTCCTCCTGCTCTTCACTCCTTGACCCAATTGCATGTGCCCCATTAACCTCTCCTTGGTACCATGGTGCATCTGGCAAGGGGGTGGGGTGGGTGTGACCTCAATGGGCCTGCATTTCTAAAAGGCCTTCCTCCCTCTCTCATGAGCAGATCTTGTCTATGTTACATACACTCTCTAAAGCTAACAGCTAGTCCTTCCTGTCCTTTCCATCCTTCTTCAACAGAAGTGATTTCATATTGCCTAGTGATGTGGAGACTGCATTTGGGATTTGTGGTAGAAAGCAGGCAGAGAGAATTGTTTTGCTGAAATGACTCAAAACCCACTCATGAGCCAGGCCATATTTTTTCTTATTGTGCCTCTACAGGGGAATGTCCTGCTCCTTGCTTCTCTTGCTCTAGCCCTTTTGGGACTTCAAGGCTGGAAAGCTGTCTCCCATATGATTCTAGAGCAGGGGTGGGCAAACTTTTTGACTCGAGGGCCACAATGGGTTCTTAAACTGGACCGGAGGGCCGGAACAAAAGCATGGATGGAGTGTTTGTGTGAACTAATATAAATTCAAAGTAAACATCATTACATAAAAGGGTACAGTCTTTTTTTTTTTTTAGTTTTATTCATTTCAAACGGGCCGGATCTGGCCCACGGGCCGTAGTTTGCCCACGGCTGTTAGAGTATTCTTATCACAAGGAGCACCAACTGCCATCATCCTTTTCTTATTTGATTGTGTTACTCCAAACTCCCTTTTTGTATTGATCTAAATATAAGAATATTTTGCCATTTAATATCTGTTTCTCTTCTTTTTGGTAATGCCCATAGTGATTATATTTTATGCTTGATTTCACAGAAAATTATCCAAAGAAAATGTTTCTTGGCTCTGTTTTGTTCTTAAGCCAGTGGAAATAGGAAAGTAATTGGTGTTCTTTGGGGTTGCCTAAAACTAACTTTTATTTTTCTCACATGTTTTCTGCCCTAGAGAATTGCCTTTCATGATATTATTAATGATTAATTACTCAGGGTTCTCCATGATGGAATTTTTGCTGAGAATCATCATTCCCATAGCTACGAAAGAAAATACCATCTTCTTTTTCCGGTGGACAAGGTTATAGTGAGTTCAGTACAGTAAATATTAAACTTAAATATTTTACAGGAAATTTCTAATCATACCACATATATTCTCTATGGCTGCAAGTATATTTATTGTAGTAAAAAAATGATATGTGCTCATGAGCGGGTTTATTGACAGTAATTTATAACCAGGTTACTTGTTTACCATTAGCCCTTCATCCCACTGGTATTTTATAATATAGTTAGTAGAATTTTGGGTATATACTTTCTGGATGCATTTTATGATAAAAAACAAAACATTAAAAGCTATTTTGATGACTTTAGATTTTAATTTAGAAAAGCATATAATTTACATGAATCATTAAGGTTTTCACATGAATAACTGGTGAAAATTATTTGGTCAAGTTATGTGTTTGATGTTATACAGATTTAGGACTCAATTACTAATGGCCATTTTACTATTTTATATACTTCTGATGCAAATGGGATCTCTGGACACAAGAGTTTGGTCATTAGTTCAAAATGGGCCTTGAATATAAAAGAAGAAAAACAAGTAGAAAACTTAGATGTACCCCTGATTTCTACCCTCACTATCCACTCTCTCTCTCCCCTCCTCTCTCTCTCTCTCTCTCTCTCTCTCTCTCTCTCTCTCTCTCTTTCACATACACACACACACACACGTGTACATGCACAAACACACATATATGTTTTGGCATCATAAACTTTGGCCACTTTGGAAGACTTGGTTCAGGACAAATAGAATTCATCTGTCGGAAAATGCTGGTGGAGCCTTTGAAATTTGATGGGAGGTCATATTTGCTACATAGACCATGGCCTCCAGTTCTATAATGAGGATGAAGATGTATTTGACAATTTAGGTTATTGATGGAGAAAGATTCTTAAAAAGATGAGATATGAAGCTCCAACACAGGTGGGAGAACTGACTCTGGTCATGAGTGGATCTCTTTCTCTGAGACATTAGGAAAGGAAATTAAGATAGATGAGTTATTCAGTCCTCAGGTCAGGGGAGAGGCAGTGTGACAACTAAAAATGAATAAGGCAAAGGTAGAGTTGAAGGCTTGAAAGGAGCAGTAAAGGTCAGAAAACAGCTGCTGTGAAGAATGGGACAAGTTATTTACCAAAGGCTAAGGATGAAGATGATAAATTAGTAGTTGTAGTCAGTCATGCTGCACTCAGCTTTTCCCTGTTAGCAGTGAAGACGTAGGGAAAGAGGAGCTGGATGTTGGTTTTAATCCAGAGTAGAGATTTTGTAGAGCAGGCTAAAGTGATCAGACCAGAAGCTAAGTAGTATAAGGTGGTTAGATAAGAATGGAAAAGTTGGACTATATGGCCTACTTGGATGGAGAAGAAAATGAGGTAGGAATGAGTTGGGAATATGAGGTGAAAAGAAATGACTGGGGTTTGGGAATGGCCTTGGGAAAAAGGGAAAGAGTACGGAGCTCATTTATTTTGTGTGTGTGGTAAACGAGCCAGTATAGTGGGGATAAGGTAATAATAAAGTTGGAAAGGTAGAAAGCTATGGCTAAGATTTGGAATTAAGGGAATGCATGTAACAAGGTCCAGGTTTAGGTTAGCGAAGGATGGCTAAAATTGAAAAGATCAGGAAACTTTGTGGACTGGGTTGTTTGACTTCAGTTGAGAACTTGAGTCCTCAAGGATGTAGGGAGCAGTGGGAAAGAGAAAGTGACCATGAACCAGGTGTCAAATATGTGATAATCTTGAAATCAGAAAGGAAAAGGGAAGAAAAGGAGTAGCTATGAAAATTGCAAGCCCCCACCAAAACAAAACACAATTACTGAAGGAAGCAACCAGAGTGCAAAAAAACAGACTGCGCCCCAGAAACCTTCTTCCATAAGGAAAACCAGGGGAGAAAAACTTGCCTGAAAAACAATTCAGGGGTTAACAGTAAAAAGATGTACGTCTAGGTTACTTGCTAATGAAATTCAAATAAATATGTAGATTCCATATCCCAGTCCTCTAGTTCTGCCCATGGCCTTATTCCATTACTCCTGGTTTCCTGAGACTGAACTCCATCAAGGCAAGATCGTTTCTGTTCAGTGACTTGAAGCATTAATGAATATTTAGTAACACTGTTGGAACTTTCTTCTGTCTTTTTAGTGCTGAATGATAAAGGTACCATCTCTGGCTTTGGTTCCCCTATTGGTCTCTGGATTTGAATCCCAGCTCTATTGGTTACTGAAAAATTACTTAACTTCTCAAAACGGAGGCTGCAGAAAGTAATTTGCTCAAGGACAAATATGTAAGAAAGAGTAGAGTCAGCATCTGAAGTCATATCTTCCAACTCCAGGTTCAATACATTTCCATCATCTACCCTGAAGTGAGATATTCATGTAATGGATTCCTCAGGGCCCCAAATGTATTGCACATTATTAATTTAGTTATGATTATGTGTAATAGCACTTTTCAAAGGTCATAGGTACTTTATGATATTTAATCAAACATCATAGCACTTTAGTTCTCTGCCGATTCATATATGATAAAATGTAATAAGGAGGTAAAACAATTACTCAAGGAAATCTTGTTCAACAATAATAATAAAAAAGCAGCTGATGTTTACTGAGTGAGTGAGTGATACATGCCAGTCTCCATTCTGTGTTCTTGATCTGCAGAAACATGCTGTGAAGGGAATACTATCATTATTTTTTCAAAATATATCTTTATTTATTTCAGAGAGAGGAGGGGAGAGGGAGAGAGAGAAACATCAATGATGAGAGAGAATCATTGATTGGCTGCCTCCTGGATGCCCCCTACCGGGGATCGAACCAGCAACCCAGGTATGTGCCTTGACAAGGAACTGACCCCTGACTGCCAGGTTCCTGGGTCTATGCTCAACCACTGAGCCACACTGGCCGGGCAGTAAATACTATTATTACACATATTTTGAAGGCGAGGAAACTGAGGTTTTGAGAAGGTGATGCTGATGTAAAGAAAACTACTGTGCTGCCAGTCATATAAAAATATTGGACATACAGATCGTGAAGCCCTGGAAGGATTGGTTGGGCCTCCCTCTGCTGGGCAATTGATGGTGGAGCCCTGTGATCGATCACTCCAAAGAGGGAGGCCCAGGCCACCTGGCCAGTGGTCACAGAGGGAGGCCCAGGCCACCCTGCTGGCAGCACTGTGGCGGGTGGCCGGGGCCTCCCTCTGTGGGGCGATTGATGTGCCCCCCCCCCCCACGAACAATTGACCCACAGAGGGAGGCCCAGGCCATTGGTCAGCAATGCTGACGTGGGTGTGCAGGCTGGCCAGTGATCGCCCTGCAGTCGGAGGCCCCGGCCAACCAAGCAATCGCACCCCGCGCCTGTCATCCACAGAAGGAGGTGACTGTGGGGTGGGGGGAGCAGCACCACACAGAGGACAAGCAGTGGCAGTGGCAGGAGCAGGGCCAGCTGCCGGCAGCTGGGGGAAAGAAAGCCCCGATAGGCCCTGACAGCTGGCCAGGCCTAGGAACCCTACCCGAGGGGTCCTGGATTGCGAGAGGGTGCAGACTGGGCTGAGGGACACCCCCCTCCGGTACACGAATTTTGTGCACTGCGCCTCTAGTGAGGTAAATATTTTTATCCTACCTCATAGAGTAGAAAACAGAGGTATAGAAAAACTAAGTAACATGTCAAGTTCATATATCAAAGAGGTTGGTCTGTCTTTTGTAAAAGATTTTTTTCTGTTCCATATATAAAAAATGATCATCTAAAGTTAAAAAGTTTGAAAGAATAAGATTACAATCTAAAATAATTAATTAATATAGGACTGCTTTTTTTAGTTACTGCAAAAGGAGAAGATAAAATATGCATCAATGTAGAGGTAAAAAATTTATAAACTCAACAGACTCAAATTAGCTCACACAGAGGAGAGAAAAGAACATAATTATGAGTGACATAAGCATATTTTTTGAGGTTCCTAAAAACAATTTTACATGTCAAGAAGCATTTAACAGGTATTGGAAACATCAAAAAATAAATGAAACAGATAATAGTGTTAAAAGTACCTGCCATAAATCTGTTATCAGATAAATTGTGTTCCCCCAACTTCATATGTTAAAGTCCCAACCCCAGTACCTCAGAATGTAATGAAGACCTTAAAGAGGTGATTACTATGTTAAAATGAGGCCATTGGTAAGGAGCTCTAATCCAATAGGACTGGTGTCCTTATAAGGAAGAAAGAGATACCAAAGGTGCACTTACATACACAAAGGAGTTACCTGCAAGCCCAGGAGAGAGGCCTTAGGAGAAACAAAGCTTGCTAACACTGTGATCTTGGACTTGCAGCCTTCCTGTCTGTGAGAAAATAATTTTGTGTTGGTTAAGTATCTCAATCTGTGGTATCTTGTTATGGCACCCTAGCACACTGCAGTACCGAGAAGTGAAATGCTGCTGTGACAAATACCTGAAACTGCAGAAGCAGCTTTAGAACTGGGTGATGTGCAGAGGCTTGGAAAATTTCCAGGTGCATGTTAGAAAAAGCCGAGATGGCCTTGAAGAGACTGTTGGCAGAAGTATGAATGTTAAAGGTGATTCTGGCCGGGTCTCAGATGAAAATCAGAAATCCATTATTGGAAACTGGGAAAAAGTGATCCTTATAATGAAGGGTCAGAGAACTTAGCTGAATTATGTTCCTGTGTGTTGTGAAAGGTCGAACTGGTGCATGATTACCTTGGATATCTATCTGAAAAAACCTCTAAGCAAAGAGTTGAAGGTGCAGCCTGGTGTCTCTTTCCTGCTTACAGTAAAGTGTGAGAGGAGGAGAAATGGAGGAAGGAATTGGTAAGCAACAGGGAACCAGAACTTAAAGATTTGGAACATTCTCAGCCTGACCATCTTGTAAAAAACGAGAAAGTATGTTCTAGAGAGGGCAAGGCTGGACAATCACTCCATTAAGACATTAAGGGTATTCATAAATGCAAGCAGTAGTCTCGGCAGAGGCCATGAACAGAGAGAGGTCATACCAGTAGAAACACTGCCAGGTTGGCCTGAAGAGGATAGAGATGGCAAAGTGAAGGAAGGCTCCTGGACTTCTGGGATTTCACAGGACAGGTCATTAAAGCTATCTAACTGCAAACATGTATTATCCTTCAAGAGAAGGTAGGAATGACCCCAATTCAAGGATTGGCAGGGCTGACACTACTACCACAGGTTTGGGGGTCAAGGCTACCTCTTCCTAGGTTTCAGAGGTTTAAGCCACCAGGCTGCTGCCATCCAAGGCCAAGGAGTTGAAACAGCTGCCCATGGCCGAGGAGGTGGGGCCATCACCCCAATGGGTCCAGAGGACAGAGCTTTGAGCCAAAGAAGATTATTCTCAAGCATCAAAATCATATGGAGTTTGCCCTGCTAGGTTTTAGACTTGCTTGAACTTGTGACTCATTTCCTCTTTTCTTACTTCTCCATTTTGGAATGGGAATGTCTATTCTATGCCTGTCTCACCATTGTGTTTCGGAAGCAGATAATTTACCTGGTTTCACAGGTTCACAACTGGAAAGGAATTTTGCCTCAGGATAGATCAAGTCTCACCCACAGTTGATTTAGATGATATTTATAGGAGATGTAGACTTGGAGTTGATGCAGGAAGGGATTAAACTTCAGGGGCTGTTGGGATGGGGAAAATGTATTTTGCATGTGAAATACATTTTGGAGGTCAGAGTGAAGAATGTTATAGTCTAAAGTGTGTTCCCCAAAATTCATATGTTGAAGTCTCAACCTCTAGTACCTCAGAATGTAGCCATACTCAGAGCGAGAGACACCGGGAGGCTGTGCACACAAAAACGGACAAATGAAGACATAGCAAGAAGGCAGTCACCTGCAAGCCAAGCAGAGAGGCCTCAGGAAAAACTAAACTTACCTCAATCTTGGACTTCTAGCCTCCAGAACTGTGAGAAAATAAATATCAATTGTTTAAGCCGTTCATCCTGGTATTTTGATATGTGAGTTTTTTCAAACTAAAATAAACCCTTTCCTGGGTGGCAATGATATACATAGATGAATAATTTTGTTATAACCATTTGCAAAGTTTATAAATAATGAACATTAAAATAATGAGTGTGAATTATCCTCTGTGTTGTGCTATCACAAGAAAAAGAATTGATGTTATATATCATCATAGATCTCATTACATAGGAATTATATTCGCTCTACTGATTTATGATTTTAAATGTTAACCCTAGTATAGCAAATATTAAATTTATTAATTTCAATATATATATAATGAGAATTTTACTTGTAATTAAAACATTGTGGCTCTATTTATCCTCCCGATATCACCTAATAAGGCTCATGATTATTTCCTTGAAACGTTTTCTGGATAGAAACTTGATTCTGTTAATATTATAAACATGCTAATCTAGGCCTTCCCATTCCTGTACCTAGATTTCCATTGTTACCATTAGAGCATCCTGCTCCTGTTGCCAAATGAACCTACTTTTTATTACCACCCTTTTGTTCAAAAATGAACTATAGCTTTCTATGCATATTTAATATCAATTACTCTATATAAATCTTAAGACTTTCATATAACCTGACTTCTACTTTTTCCACTCATCTTTAATAATCACCCACCCTTTAAGAGTTTCAATCAGGTCTCACCATTCTCTGAATTAGCCATGTTCAGTGTTTTGTCTTCACATTGTTTAATTTGTTCTGCCACCCTATCCAGAATGAAGAAACTGATGCATATTGTTAAGACCATTCCAAGTCTTAAAAAATGATCCAACTACTCAAACCAATATTAAGTTTACACTTCTCAGAACAGTTGACTCCTTGAAGGTATCACAAATTGGAATTTTATCTCCCTAGTAGGTCCCCCTCACACCCCCTAAAGCACATAATACAGTATTGGTTACTTAGAGTAAAGAGTGGAGGCTTGTCAAGGTATTCACCATCCTCAGAAACACTTTCAAAGTATTGTGGTTTTTTTTCATAATTTTCAAATACATTGATTCATTTATCTCAACTACACATAATGGTTAATATCTATTGTTTGCCCAGTACTGGGCTATAAGTTAGGCATAGAGACTAGATATTAGGCACAGAAATATGAAAACAGTGCGACCATTGCTCTAAAGAGCCTGATAAACTGTGAGCAGAGACAGATTCAAACAGAAAGATGTTGAGTGATGAGTGAATCCACAGAGGCAACTGCAGTGTTGATGCAAGTGTTAGCCTCTGCCTTCTGGATGAGAGAAGAGGCACAGTAGGGGAGACACTTGAGCTCAGCCTTGAAGGATGATGGCTCATAAGGAAAACAGTGTCACAGAGTGGAAAACAGTGATTTATTTACAAACAACATACGTAAGGTATTTGATTGATGCTTGTCTGTATTCAGTACTCATTGCCTTCCTTAATAAAGAAAAAAGGGTTGAAAGCATCTTATAAAAACATGAAAATAAATTAAGTAAAAGAAATTGAAGATGGGGAGAAGGACAAGGAAGTAATCAAGTCTGCAGGAAAGATAAAAGCTAAGGTAGAAAATGAGAAAAAATACAGCTACTGCATTTACTATAAAATTTAGCATTGCATCCAAACTCAAAGAAAATAGCTCTCATTGGCAATATATAGACAGATCTGGGTGATATAATGAAAAATGTTCTGACAAATATGTTTAATAGCTAATACAAAACAATGCACATAAATATTTCTCACTTTTTCTTACATATCTAACTTAAAATTTTATTTATAAAAAATGCATTGAATCATTTTAGGAGAAAAGCTTATAAGTCCCTAATTAGAAAGAAAATAATATCAGATATATGAAACTCTCCTTGAAGAATATACATTTTAGTCAGTAAAGTTTCCAACTGGATCTTTAACACTAAGGAGTCTCCTCAAAATTTTTCTTAAATGCCTGACATGCCCCAAAAGATGAGAAATTTCCTGCTGTGAATAAACTTAAAGGACTTGTATACATGCATATAAGCATAAGTGATGGATGTGGACAACAGGGGGTGAGGGTGAGGGTGAGGGCAGGATTGGGGGGATGAGGGGACATTGGGGGGATAAGGACACATTTGTAATATCTTAATCAATAAAGGGGGGAAAAGTAAAAAAAAAAGTAAAAAAAATAGTTTTACTTACTTTTTACACACATTAAGACAGCTCCCCTTTATTTTTCTCAATAATTTAGTTGTTTCTGGTGCTATAGAGAGGCCATAAATTATAGCTTAAAATGTCATCAGTTGAGCATTTCAGGAATAAGTTTACTAATCTATACTAATAAAAGGGTAATATGCTAATTAGACCAGGAGACCTTCCAGGAGACCTTCTGGACATCCTTCTGGACAAAGCCATGTGGTGGGCCGAGCTGGTGGGGCGGGGGCAGTTGGGGGCTAGCAGGCCAGCAGGGGGGGCAGTTGGGGGCAAGCAGGCTGGCAAAGGGGGGAAGTTGGTGGCAAGCAGGCTGGTGGGGGAGCAGTTGGGGGAGATCAGGCAAGCAGGCAGAGTGGTTAGGGGTGATCAGGCAGGCAGGCAAGTGAGTGGTTAGGAGCCAGCGGTCCCGGGTTGCGAGAGGGATGTTTGACTGCCGGTTTAGGGATTGGGCCTAAACCGGCAGTCAGACATCCCCCGAGGGGGTCCCAGATTGGAGAGGATGCAGGCCAGGCTGAGGGACATTGCCCCCCCCAACCCCCGTGCATGAATTTTGTCCACCAGGCTACTAGTCTATAATAATAAAAGGTTAATATGCTGATTAGACCAGATGTCTTCCAAATGTCATTCTGAACATCCTTCCTGATGAAGCCAGGGCCGGAGGGAAGCCAGCCCAGGTCCCAGTTGCCAGAGGGAAGCCAGTGCCAGCAGCCAGGGGGAGGAAGGCCTACTCTTGCACGAATTTTCATGCATCGGGTGTCTAGTATATTTATAAAGGCACATTTATTCAGAGAGACATTTCACAGTTCTCTTTCTGCTACAGAAAGTTTTCCAAGTAAAAATTTTTATATGTTTATTTTTCCCTAAAACAGAGGGCTATTTGTTTTGTAATGTTCTATAAACATTTACTCCCACTTGTTTACTCTTGCTTTCTTAATTAGTTCACAGCAGCTATTATGTATGAGTTACATTTTATGTAAGGAGCACAGAGCAAAAAAGAGCCAAAAAACAAACAAAAAAACCAAAAACAAACAAACAAAAAACCCAGCCAGCCCTGACATCATGGTTTGGCCTGGTGGACTGACCCACATTCAAGGACTCTGAGCATCATCCTCTCATCTGCTGTTTGTATTTAAGAGATTGTCTTATTGGCCTTCCTAAGGGCCTCTATCTAAGTCATTTAATCAAGAAAGAAAATTGGGGGAACAAAATTTGAGCTGCTTTTACCATGTTCCCAGAATCGGAAAAATTTCTTAATTCTATTGCTGTTTCTATCACCAGCTTATGGATTTCCAAGTCAGAAAATATCACCTTATTTCTTCTTTATATCTTAGTTCACTTATTATGTCAATTTTCTCTAGTTTTTGTCTAGATTTTTTTTTTTTAGTCACAAAATATAATATAATTGTGAAAGAAATAGTAAGAAACTGAATGTGATCCTGCTGACAATGACAGCTTGCAGGGCATCCTGGTGTGCAAGCAGACATCAGGCAGCCAACTCACTGAAACCAGAGAGGAGAATACATTTCTTTAAACTATAAATGAAAAGCATCCTTTGTGTAGGAGATACAGACTTTCAGAGTCCATATTAGTGCAATATGCTTTTAAACATAAAGTTTCCATGATTATATACAGAGACAAAAGGAGTCTAAAGTTTTGACTTGTAAATGAAAAAAAAAAGAAACTTGTTTATTAACCACAGTAAGATTCTCTTTTTTAAAAAAATTCTCACCCAAGGATATGTTTTTATTGATTTTGAGAGAGAGAGAAAGGAAGAGACAGAGAAAGAGAGAAATATCAATGTGAGAAACATTGATAAACTGCCTCCTGTATGTGCCCCAACCGGTGATCAAACCTGCAACCTAGGTATGTGCCCTGATGGTGAATGGAACCTGCCACTTTTTGGTATATGGGACAATGCTCCCTCCAACTGGGCAACCCGGCCAGAGCTGCAGGAAGAGTCTTTTATAATATTGTCATCTTTATAAAACTAAGTTCAAAGAATAATAGTGTTGTATTAGGCTTGTGCTGTTGATTTAAATAATCTTATTTTAATTTTCCATGATTTGCTCATAACTCCAGACCAGAAGTGGGCAACTTTTTTTCTATAAAAGGCCAGTTATTAAATAATTTTTGTTTTTCAGACTACCCAGAATTGTTTACAACTGATGAATTTTGCCATTATAAGGCAAAAGTAGCCATGGACAATATGTAAACTAATGAATGTGACTGTGTTCCAATAAAACTTAATTTACAAACATAGATGGTGTGTGAAATTTGGCCTGAACTTTGCTCACTCTTGCACTGACACTGTAAATGAGTGTGTACTCAGTATAGTGATGTCTGTTGCAAAAATTCTTTTTTAAAAAAAGCTATATTTAAATGGTATCAGTATAGAAAAGAAGGAAGTTTCTTCTTTCATTCAACAAATATTTACAGAGTACTTGCTATGTGTCAAGGACAAGGTTAAGTGTTAGGAAACCAATCCTATATAATAAAAGGGTAATATGCAAATCGACCAAACGGTGGAACTACCGGTCACTATGACGCACACTGACCATCAGGGGGCAGATGCTCAATGCAGGAGCTGCCCCCTGGTGGTCAGTGCACTCCCACAGGGGAAGCACTGCACGGCTGGTGAGCACAACGGCAGTGTTGGGAGACCCCCCCGAGGGCTCCTGGACTGCGAAAGGGTGCAGGCCAGGCTGAGGGACACCCTTCCCTCCCCACCCCCATCCCAGTGCACGAATGTCATGCACCAGGCCTCTAGTAATGAATAAGATGTAATGTTCCCACACCCCCAACTCCTAGTCCCCAACAGATTACAGAAGAGAGGAGATAAGCAGGTAAACAAAGTCAAAATATAGAATGTGATAAATTGCATGATGTGGGTAAATATGGGGTGTCACAGAAGCATACAGGAAGAAAAGTCATAATTGTCAGATAAAAAGCTTTTTCTATTTCTGCCAAGGACTTCAGAAAAATATTTCATGATTTTATAAAATCATTTCTAACCATATAATTATTTCATTCTTATATTTTCTTTGTCCTACTCTCATTCTCCCCAATTTCTTCTTTTAGTCAATGATTATTGTCAACCCACTTTTGTCAAATTTAGTTTATAGGAGATGCTTCCTCTTAAAATCATAAATCAATAGAGTGGGAAGGGACCCTTACACATCACCTAATAGAATTCCCATACCCTCCAGTTGACAAATAATGAGATTTGGTCAAAGACCCTTAGAAGAATTAGCATTAGAATCTGGATTTTCAGCTCTAGAGCAGTACTAACTCTTATATAATATCTTAAAGTCAAAAGCAACCTTGTGACTAGTAAATAAAAAATAATGTAATACCTAAATTAAGAAAATATGGTAGTTGGTACACAACTTTTAGTGATAAAGTGAGTAAGGTCTAAGGATATAATGTTCAGCATGGTGACTATCCTAATATATAAAAACTCTGGGTCCATCACAACCGGACGCTCGACCAACCGGAAGTCAGTCCTGTAGTCAGTGCTGGGTTGCAGGCATGGTGACCCAGCACTGACTGCTGAGGGGGCTGCAAATCAGGCCCAGAGAGAGGCCTGAAGAGAGAAGCAGGGTCTGATCTGTAGCCTCTGTGGCAACTGTTGATCAGCACTTGCCTCTCTCTTTCTCTCCAGCAGCCACGCCTCCATTTCTCTCCAAGCCTCCACTGGGGCTGCTGATCAGCCCCACCTTTCTGATCAGGTCCTATTAATAGGTCCAGAGATGCTTAGTGGCATAGAAACCGACTAATCAGAACCAAATCTGGGTGAAGTGTGAGGAGCCAATGGTTGCCTAGTAGGCAGAGCTTTTGACGCTGACTGGCATAGAAACTGACCAATCAGAACCAAATTAGCCAGAAGAGGAGGGCAGTTGGGAGTGACCAGGCCAGCAGGGGAGGGCAGTTGGGGGCAATCGGGATAGCAGGAGAGCAGTTAGGTGTTAATCAGGCCGGCAGAGGAGCGGTTAGGGGGTGATCAGGCAGGCAGGCTAGCAGTTAGGAGCCAGTAGTCCTGGATTGTGAGAGGGATGTCCCAGATTGGAGAGGGTGCAGGCTGGGCTGAGGGACACCCCCGTCAGTGCACAAATTTTGTGCACCAGGCCTCTAGTATGTGATAATACTATATTGTACAATTGAAATTTGCTAAGAGAGTAGAACTTAAATGTTCTCACCCCAAAAAAGAAATTTTAAGGGTTAATATGTCAGGTGATGGATATGTTAACTAACTTGATGAAAGGAATTCTTTCTCAATACATATGCATATCAAATAATCGCATTATATACTTTAAATATTACAATTTTATTTGTCAATTACACCTCAATAAAGCTGAATGTTTTTAAAAGAAAGCATGGCAGTTGATAATGATGGCATCAAAAATGTTTTATTTTTCCTGTTTTCTGAGCTGCAAAATACATCTTACTCAGATTCTCTAAAAGTTCATTAGTTTTCTTTCCAGGCAGGTATTATTATACACTCAGTGCTCTAATGATAATTGTGTGGAATACTATCCCTTTATTTCAAAATCTTAATCTATATTTAGGTAAATGAATTATAAGTAAAAACACTCAACATAATTCCATGTTTCCCCTTGTCAGTTATTTCTAGTTAAATTCTTTCACTTTGTTTCCTAAAATATAATCCCTGATAAGTAAATGCTTGGTTGTAGTGGAATAAATATGGGCTTTAGTTTGTAAAACTGAAGAGTGCAAGGTTAATCAGTGGAGAATTGGCCCCAATGAGATCATTTGGCCTGTAGCCATCAAGAGGGGTTGGCAAGTTTAGGAGAAATTAGGTTAGGTCTTTCAAAATCTTGTGAGGAGAGAGAGAAAGAGAGAGAGAGAGAGAGAGAGAGAGAGAGAGAGAGAGAGAGAGAGAAAGAGAGAGAGAGAGAGAGAGAGAGAGAGAGATGTAGTTCAACTCTCTGTTCTATAAATTTATTACCTTCATGAGTGTCAGCTGTCCCTTTCCAATATTCATTCTACTGCTTTCAGTATAAAGATCATTGTCTTTGAAAAACATGCAATTATCTTTCTTTTTGTCATCCATCATTATTATATACTAGAGGCATTGGGCACGAAATTGTGCACAGGTGGGGTCTGGCTGGCCCACCATGATCAGGGCCAATCAGGCTGGGCCAGCTGGGGGAGGGGCCACAGGCGGTTGGCTGGCCAGCACAACCCCTGGTTGAACTCCCAGTTGAACTCCCTTTCGAACTCCTGGTTGAGGGGAAATTTGCATATTAGCCTTTTATTATATAGGATTTTGTATGTCCCTTTGATTGCTTGTTCCAAATTAATTAAAGCTTAATTAATTAGGGATTTAGGTTTTACTAGAACGCTTGAATATATCCAGTCAATCAATCAATCAATATTGTGTGTGAGATGCTACTTTAGGCAGCAGTGGATCCAGATTTGGGGGCCTTCAAGCTTATATAGTTGGTGGTGGTAGTAAGACTTCTTTAAGAACAAAAATACCAAATTAGATATGTAAATAAGTAGATAACAAAGATACTAAATTTTTAAATCTGGACACAATCATGAAGATCAGGAAAAAACTATGTTCATAAAGTGACTGCCTAACACCTCCAAAACATTTTTTCCTATAGTTTTGACCATAGATGCTTTAGTCATCTTATAATGGCGGTGATTTTATAGCTATTAGAAAGAACATAAAAATATAATATTTCTTCTAACATGTTTAATGCTAATTTGTTTTGTTATTATTGATTGCTAAAATATATAAACATGAAACTTTAGATATAGGTTTATTTGTTGTGAGAAATATCATTGTAGGTATTTTTTTAAAAGACTTTTTATTGAATTTTAGAGGAGGGGGGGATAGAGAGAAACATCCATGTGAAAGCAAAACATAGATTGGCTGCCTCCTGCATGCGCCCCCTCACCCCCCACTGGGGATCAAGCCTACAACCCAGGCATGTGTCCTGACTGGGAATCGAACTAGCAACCTTTAGGGATAACACCCAACCAACTGAGCCACACCAGCCAGGGTTTATTATAGATTTATGCCATACAAATGCAAGCATTCTGAAAAAATTAATTCACCTAATTTTTATCATATATATATATATATATATATATATATATATATATATATATATCAGATAGTTTCATTAGATTCCATTAGTCCATCTCTAGTACTAGGTGCTAACATACAAAGGACAACCAGACAGACACTGTAAGTACTTTTCTGTAGTTTTCATTCTAAGAAAGAAAGGAGAATACCCAAAGAAACAAGTAAATTAAAACTAAAGGTTGTGATTTTATATTTTTCATGAGCAAATTATTAAGGTGTGGTCCTATGCAATTTGGGGGTTGCTGAGAGACTCTTAGGGGATCTATGAGGCCATATTTATTTCCTTTCATAATATTAAGACATTGCCTTTTGTACTGTGTTGACCTTTGCACTAATGATACAAAGCAATGATGAGAAAAACTTTTGGTACCTTTGTATGAATCAAGGAACTACCCAGCTGTTCTAGTATAGTAGTCCTCATGTACTCACAGTAAAAGAAAGAGAGAGAGAGAGAGAGAGAGAGAGAGAGAGAGAGAGAGAGAGCCAATTTCACTTAAGAATATCCTTGATGAAGCAGTAAGTTTGTTAACTTAATTAAATCTCAACTCATGTACACATATTTTAAAGTAAGTTGATGAAAGATAAAGTATGCATAAAGTGTACTGTTATATACTCAAGAACGATGTTTATTACCATGCCGTGTGGCTCAGAATCAGGAGGTCATGGTTTGATTCCTGGTCAGGGCACATGCCTGGGTTGTGGGCTCTATCCCATGTAGGGGGCTTGTAGGAGGCAGCCGACCAATGATTCACTCTTATCATTGATGTTTCTATCTCCCTCTCCCTCTTCCTCTCCTTTCCTCTCTGAAATAAAAAAAAATATTTTTTAAAGCAAAAAGAACAATGCTTTTGGTGAAATCACTTGTGCATATGTTCCATTTGCAAGTTGAACTAGCCACTTTTTTCATAAACATCATCTTTACTTTAAAGAACAACTGAAAAACTAAGGTTATTGACTTGGGAACTTAGAATATATTTTCGCCAAAATGCAAAAGTGAGCATGTTACTTGAAGAAAACAACTCAGAATTTGTTAGAAATGATAAATAACATTAAGGGTTTCAGGCAAAAAAAATTAAAATTTGAAAAAATTTCATCTTGCCACCATGAACTTGCAAGCTTCCAAGTACTGAAAGAATTTCTAGTGAGATAGGTAGTAATATTAACAAATTTAACTAATATTTCACACTTTTTTATATGACCAATAGGGAACATCACAAAATCACCCAATTATAAAAGATCCATTCAAAGTGGAGTGACTAATTAATTTAATGCAACAGAGTATGTAAAGTTCATTGATAATAATTCAGACTCTATATCACAACCTTTATAATACTACCACTTGTCAAAATTTGTTGTAAATCAAGAAAATATACCCGCAATTATCTGAAAAAGCTCTTAAAATATTTGTCCTTCCCATCTACATATCTGTGTGTGGCCCAATTTTCTTCAAATACTTCAAACAACATGTTACAAGAAATTGAGTACATAGGTAGATATGAAAATACAATAATCATCTATTAAGCCAGATATTAATTTTTTAAAATGCAACACAGTTCTCCTCTATTAGTTTTAGTTATTTTAAAATATAGTTATGTTTTCATATAAGTGTACTTATGTAATTTTTATTATTTTTTTATTTTTAAATAGATTAATAAACATTGAAAAGTTTTCAGTTTTAATTTCTAATACATTAAATAGCAACAGCTATAACGTACATATATGAAAGCTCTTTGGAGTTTTCCATTTTTAGGAGTATAAAAAAATTCTGAGATAAAAAGTTTGCTCAATAAAACAAAAACTGATAAAAAAATAGTCTATTAATTTTTTAAAAATAACACTAGAGTAAATTATGCCCATTCTCAAAATTGTGTGAAATGTTTCAAAGTCTCTGAAAATATTCTGAATACCAGAACCTAGTTTCTTTTGTTATTCGTTCCACAGAGTTTCAGATTAATTAAACATATAAAGAATGAATTAGAACTTGTCTACAGTTTCAGTTGTTAATATTTATCTGAATGAAGAAGTATGTGTTTGCAATATCATTTTTACAGTGACTAAGACATTTCATTAAAAAAAGGAAAGGAAAACAAAGAAATTCCTTAAGGTAGTTGTCAAAAGCAAATTGTAAACTAATAAGAAGCATACTACAAGTAATTATTTTATAATTGGGATTAAGTCAGGCAAGTGATGGAGATTTTTATTAGATCTTTTCTCTAAACTTATAACCATACAGAAAACAATAATCCTACTGCACTCATTTTAGGTTTCTTCTTTCCTCCTCTCTCACCATCTTTGTTTTCTCAGTACTTTCTCCCTTACGACCTAACATTTAAAGGAGGATTTCCAAAGAGTCTCCCAGCTGTGGGTTTCAGACTTTATTTTTATGCTGGCTTAAATCCAGATAATCCTATGCTTTGATTCACAGTTTTGGGAATGGTGCCTACTGGTAAAACAGAATTGATATTTTGGATTCTCTAACTTTAAACTTTTCTGTTGTTCCTGAAGAGACCTAAACATCCAACCAACTGCAACTACTACTAATAAAAACAAGAAAAATGACAATATTTGTGTAACATGAACATGCAACTTGATTCATTTGAAAAGACTTTGTCTATTAGTCACCGGTTTCATTTATCTTTACTTCCTGCTGAAAAGTTTTCATGATAGATGATCCTGGAGTACTCAGAATAGCAATTTTTCACTTTCTGTTTATTTTACATCAATCTTGGTATCTGGAAAACCAAAGTACTTTTTCTGATATATGTTAATAAGAAGGTATTTATTTGAAAATACTAGGACCTTGGAAATACATGTAGTTTGCAACACAAGACTTCATTTCCTAGAGGTAAGTAAATCAAAAGTAACTTCAAAAAACTACTCTGGATCTAGGTGGTATCTTGAAAACATACACACATACCATGTCTATGAAAGCAACGAGATTCTGTAATGCAGCTCACCTTTCCACTGTAAATTCACACACATTGAGTGTATCTTTATAAAATCACAACCTATAGTAGAAACATAAAATTTAAATGGAAAACCCTAGGGCATTTGGTTGGATAATCACACATTCAGAGCTTAGATTTTTCTTTTCTTTTTTCTGGAGGGGAGGGGTAGGTGGAGCAGCTTCTAAACACACAAATACACACATCATTAAAACCTGTATCTAGGACTGAAATGTGAATTTATGATTTCTCCCAGAATGCTCTGAAAATGATGTGGTGCAACCTTTGGAAGTCACTTAGGGATCCAATAACCTTGCGCACTTGTGACAGCGTGTAGGCAGTGCCTCAGTAGGGGAGCCACTCCAGACTCAGGACAACTTCACAGAGGAAAAGTGCCACCAAGAACCAGGCAGGCCGAAGCCCCACGATTCTCCCTCCCACAGGCCATGATTACTGCGCCCGGAGAATCATCTGTAAAACTCCCATGTAGGGTGATTGATGAATCTGGGGCCATTGCGGAGCACCAGCACCGAGATTCGTCATTCTCAGATTCGTGTTAGCAAAAATGAATTCCCGTCAGCGCTCAGAGAGCAGCGTCCTCCAAGTGGCTCAGAAACTTCTGGCCCTCTGGCTGCCATCATCTCTTCACTTTTTATCAGAGACTAATCAGACATTCTCTTTTTTCTTCCCTTTATATTGAAAGAAAAATGCATGTCATGTAAAAATAAAAAATATCTTCGCCTCCAGGTTATGCTTTCTGCCCTCTCTCCTTGCTCAGGTTTTCAATTCCTCTTCCATTTTCTCTTTGTTGTTAACATCTAGAATTCTCTCTGTAACGACTTAGTTCCTTAGCTCTTTTTCTATACCTCTATCTAGAGTCTTGTCTTTATTTCCTTTGGATTCTGAATCATTCCCTGTTTTATAATCTCTCTTAATTTTTCAGCCTCCAAAGATTTCTTATCTTTCTTTTATTCCCATCATTCTCCTTTTTTTTGGTTTACATTGTTTCAATTACATGTCCTCTCCCTTTCTTTCACTCTGTTTTATCCCTTCCCTCTGTCTTATACTTCCAAAAAAATCCCAGTTTCTATTGCAATCGACTGTGATCCTAGAGAAGATTTTGGAAAGAATTCAAGATGTTTTTAATAAGTCCTTTTCTTTGACAGGTTTGCCAAATGTCACACTCAATTCTCTCAAAGTGCAGTGAATTTAAATGTATGCTTTCCTACATACATTTGAATGGACCAGGTCTTAATACATTTACAATAAAATATATATTAACTGTATGAATTATAGGATAACCATGAAGTAAAATACAAACATCCAGTGTGGATGAGAATAGGCTTGAGTATGGAGACAACCATATCAGAATTGTAAATATTCTCCTGGTTGCCAGGTGGGTACTGGAAATATCAGAGGGAACACCTTGTGAAGTATATGATTGTCTAACTACTATGCGGTACACCTGAAACTAATACAAAATAACATTGAATGTAAACTGTACTTTAAAATTTTTAAATAATAAAAATTATTTCCCCCTGGTTCAAGAAAAGGAGTAGGTTTTAAGAAAACACTATATAAAGAGTGTTAGTTATTTTCTTTCTCTTTTGGTTGGAGCAGCAATAAATTGTGTGTGTGTGTATGTTTTTTCAGGGAGAGGCTGGAGTACAGGAGATTTTGGGTGTATGATTCTTCTAGGACTGTATCCTATAACTAAAACTTGTTCTTTGAAATTGAACTATCATTTTAGCACACACTTATGCATACAATAGCAGAATAAGTCTGCTCTTGATTTTGTTGAGAAGTTGATGCTTAATGCAGGATTGCTTTATAAAGAACACTGATGGAAATGCTCTGCTATTCACAGTACTTTCACTCTGTCTTAGGTCTTTCAGAAGTTCAACAACCCTCTCCTTAGAAGGCTGCTCAGCAACCATGCTCCCCGCAGAGTCACAACACATACATGTCCCCAAACTAGCCACCTCCAGGACTCTTTCTGAGAGTTTCAGTAAATAACAGTTTCTCCCTGTGGCAGGCAGATAAAATGGCTCTGCAAAGACATCTACATTATAATTCCAGGAATCTGCTCATGTTATGGTACATGGCAAAGGTGAATCTAGGTAACAGATGGCATTAAGGTTGCTAATCAGCTGAAGTTCAAATAATGAGATTATACTGGTTTTTCTGTTTGGGCCCAATGTAATCACAAGGGCCCTTAAATGTGAAAGAGAGTCAGAAGAGGGGGAAGGATGATGTGCTATAAGGTAAGATGGATGGACTTTACTGACAATAGTTGATTGCTATGGGTTATGTTAAAGTCCCAACCTCTGTTATATTAAAGTCCCAACCTCAGTACCTCAGGATATGACCTTATTTAGAAATAGGGTCTTTAGCCGAAACCGGTTTGGCTCAGTGGATAGAGCGTCAGTCTGCGGACTGAAAGGTCCCAGGTTCGATTCCGGTCAAGGGCATGTACCTTGGTTGCGGGCATATCCCCAGTGGGAGATGTGCAGGAGGCAGCTGATCGATGTTTCTCTCTCATTGATGTTTCTAACTCTCTATCTCTCTCCCTTCCTCTCTGTAAGAAATCAATAAAATATATTTTTAAAAAAAGAAATAGGGTCTTTAAAACAGTAATCAAGTTATAATGAAGTCACTAGGGTGGCCTCTAATGCAATATGACCGGTGTCTTAATAAAAAGAGGAAATTTGGACACAGACATGGACAATGAGAAGACTATGTAAAGAGACACAGGGAGAACACCATATGAATGTGGAGGATTGGAATAATGCTTATGCAAGCCAAGAAATGACAAAAGTCACCAACAAACCATGAGAAGCCAGGAGAGAGGCATGGAACTGATTCTCTCTAATAGCCCTCAGCAGGAATCAAACCTGCCCACATTTTGATTTCAGACTTCTAGCCTTCAGGATTGTAAGATTAGATACTTCTGTTATTTTAAAGCATCTTTTCTTGTGGTACTTTGTTATGGCTGCCCAGGAAACTAATACGCTGGTTTTCAAGAAGGAAGGGAGCCATGAATCAATGAATGTGGGCACCCTTTAGAACACTGGTTCTCAACCTTCTGGCCCTTTAAATACAGTTCCTCATGTTGTGACCCAACCATAAAATTATTTTCGTTGCTACTTCATAACTGTAATGTTGCTACTGTTATGAATCATAATGTAAATATCTGATATGCAGGATGGTCTTAGGCGACTCCTGTGAAAGGGTCATTCAACCCCCAAAGGGGTCGTGACCCACAGGTTGAGAACCGCTGCTCTAGAAGCTGGAAAAGGCAAGGAAATAGATTCTCCTCTAGAGACTGCAGAAAGGAATGCAGTCTTGCTGACACCTTGATTTTAATCCTGTGTTATGGACTAAATGCTTAGGTAACTCTAAATACATGTGTTGAAGTTTAAACCCTCAATGTAACTGTTTGGAGATAGGGAGGTAATAGAGATTACATAAAGTCATAAAGTTGGGGTCTCTAGGGCTGGTCCCTTTATAAGAAGAAGAAAAAGAGATACCAGAGCTTTCTCTCTCTTTCCACCATGTGAGGACACAGAGAGAAAGTAACAGATTGCAAATCAAGAAGAGAGCTCTCATCATAAAGCAAGTTGACCAGAACCTTGCTCTTGGGTTTTCTAGCCTTTAGAGCTGTGAGATGATATATTCTTGTTGCTTAAGCCACAGAGTCTGTGGTAGATTATTATGGCAACCTGAGCTCACTAAGACACCTAGTGAGACCCATATTGGACTTCTAACCTCCAGAACTGTAAGTTAATAAATTTATGTTATTGTAAGCACTAAATTGTGGTAATTAATTAAAACAGCAATAGGAAACTACCATATTACATGTGTCATTAAATTTCTAGTGATATTTTTGCTGCCATATAGATTGACACCATGACAATCTATTTGTTAGCTCATCATTTAATTATCTTAGCTAAAACGTATTCAAATTAGAGCATCCATTTAGACCTTAGATCAGAAATGCAGCAAAAGGAGTGATGGCCACGATTTACAAACATGGTACTGTGCACTAAAGACAGAGCATCGCACAACCATTATCAGCTTCATTGCACGGGCTCAGGTTTTACTTATTTTGCTTAAAAAAGGAAAACTTTTAAAGACAGTTATGAAATAGTTATCCTTACTAAGAGAACCTGTTGATTTGCTAACTTAAAATTCTATGAATACAGTGTTTCAGAAAAAAATGTCAAATTATATGGTGAATCATTGCTCTTTGTGGAACAGTTCACATCTATAATTTTATCTGAAGGCTATAAATTTTTCCTGCTGCCCATGAAGCATGTATAAATCATAGAATTATCATTTTGGAAAAAAAATTAAATAGAAAATATACCTTGACAGAGACTGGGAAAAACTTAACATGGATAACCAAAGGTCTAAAATGATATAAACTAAAGTAACATTTTACCATCAACCAAAATTTTTGGAGTGTTCATTAAACTCAAAACTACATACTCCTTGAATTCAATAATTTATAGAGTTAAAAAGTCTGTAGCTTAAATTTCCTCAAGGTTCTTCCAGTTCTGCCATGTAATAAATGAGTAGTTTTGAGCAAATCCCTAACTCTTCCTTAAATGTTAACATTTTTAAACTCTGTAAGTCACAAAATTTAATTTTATATATATATATATGATCATCACCTGAGAATATTTTTTTATTAATTGACGAGAGAGAGTGAGAGAGAGAGAGAGAGAGAGAGAGAGAGAGAGATTGGTTTCCTCCCCTACACACACTGACCAGGAATCCAACCCACAACCTAGGTATGTACCCTGAGAGAGAATCAAAACAGCAACCTTTTGGTGTTTAGGACAATGCTCCAAACAAGTGAGCCACCCAGCCAGGCATTTTATATTTTCACTAGTGGCCCAGTGAACAAAATTCATGCACAGGTAAGGTCCCTAGGCTTGGCCGGCGATCAGGGCCGATTGGGGCCTTCCAGATGCCAGCTGGGGCCTTCCTTCATTCTGCGCCACCCCCTCGTGGTCAGCACACATCATAGCGAGCGATCGAACTCGGTCTCCCATTCGAACTCCCGAGGGGACACTTTGCATATTAGCCTTTTATATAGATAGATCATTAAACTTCTATTATGTAAAAGTTTTACTTATGTTGTTTAGTTTATCCTTGTAAAGAATTTAGCACCATGCCAATACAGAATGAGCTCTTTATGTTATAACTACTATTATTATATCCCTAGTAGGTTGTGGCAGTTAACTTTTACTGCATAAAAAATAACCATAAACTGGCTTAAAATTATTTTCATTTCTTCAACATGGGATTCAGTAGGCCTTCTGGGTGGTTGTTTTTAAGTTAATTCCACTGATTCTGTGGGGCATGTGTCTGTTGTCAGCAGGAAGGTTGATGTGGCTCTGTGACCTTAGAATTGCTTCATTATCATGTTTGACACCCTGTAAGCAAGGATTGGAACAATGGTTTGTCATTTAGCAAGTCAGCCCGATCCTCATCATGTGGTGAACAATTGCAAAGTTCCTAAAAATAGCAAGAGGGCCAGCCTCATTATGCATGTGCTTTTCAAACCTCTGCTAGCATCATGCTAAATTTCCATTGACAAAATAAATGCCAGCCTAAAGTCAGTTTGGGTGGGTACTACCCAAGGGAATGGATGGGAAACTATCATCTGTGGTCATTTTTGCAATCAACCATGAGTTTGAGATCTAGATATAAATAGTATATTACTCAACACACCCTTTGAGATGTATCCAATTTATGTACCCCAACTTAATATATGGTATTTAAAGTTAAAACTGTTCATTCTCTAGGATTTTATAAGTTAGTAATTAAAATTACTTTCCACTGCAGTGAGTCAGACTACTGTCAGACTACTGGAGCTCACTTCCATTCTTTCCTCTAATATCCAATCGGTTACCAGTTTTGTTGGATTCTATTTTCTGCAAATCTTTTGAAGTCACTCATTCTCCCCATTCCAGTTACCACCCAAATCCATGCCACTATTATCTCTTGCCTGGAGATGTGACTTGCCAATTGCAATACCTATCTAAATAGAAACTTTGCTTCCCTTCTTCTAGTCAATCTGTTCCTCATAGTACAGCTATATATTTTATAAAATGCAATTTTGATTATGTTGTATCCCTGCAGAAAATGTTACACTAGGCTAATAAACTTGAAAAATTTGTAGCTTGTATGAAGAAAATAGAAACAAGAAGAGTAAATTTTAAGAAGATAGGCAGTGATGAAACTGGGGAACTCTGTGTGTGCATAGGCTATTTTTGGATGAGAACATATGACTGTTTGTAAGTAGAAATCCTTGGAAATTGGGGGAAGGGAGGACCAAGGTGACAAAGTCCAGGGGAAGGCAGAAAGATGGAATCTATGGAAAGTAGGGGTTTCATGTCAGGTGACATAGGCTTGTCAGTGTGAATTTCATTTAGTAAATATTAATACACAGTGTCTGGCATCTATTATATAATTAAATAACTGTTAAATAAATTAACTGTGGTTTAATGAGGAAAATGGCATAATCCTATCTGTTTTCCAAATATAAGTCTGGCTTAAATATAAAGAAGATATTGGAAAAGTGAGAACTTTGAATTAGAGAAACTATTTGGTCACTATACATTATTCTGTATTAACAGGAACAAGAGCCCAGACTAAGACTGGAGAAAGGGAAAGAAATGGTGGTGCCAGGAAGACACTTCACAGAAAGGTGGTAACCTGCAAGGATTGGTGGCCACCTGGATGAGAAGCAAGCTTGAGGTGTGAGTTGCATTCAGACAGGCTGCAAAATTTCTACACCAAGAGTCTGAGAAAATTATGAAAGGAAAAGTGGAATAAACACATCTAAGGGTTGTTGAGAAGAAAATAATAAACTATGTTTTAGACCTACTGGGTTTGGAACCAAAGCAAGCTCCATGTTCTAATGCTTAGAAAATATCTGGGATAAGGTTTTCTTGCTTCCATGTTTTTCTTCTTCCCATTTTTTCAGTTTGGGATGCTTTTGCTCTACTCCAATTATTTAACTCTTACTCAAACATTTAAGACTTCTCCAATCTGCTTAGTCAGATTTTTCACTCTTTCCAATTCCCTTTGACAATTTTGTTTATGTGCCTTTTAAAATAATTACTTCACAATGTATTAATTATAGAGAGCTTACACATCATATGTCTCATTAGACTGGTAACTACTTGGATGAGGTGCAGAAGCTAAGAAGTCTTATTTATCTTTATGTCTCTACAATATTTCCACAACTAAGACTGGAGATATTGTAGTCCCAAGTAGTTACCAGTCTAATGAGACATATGACAATATCACAATACCTAGAATATCTAATACACTAGACAACTTAAAAGTTTGTTCAATGAATAGATACTTACATCATTTAAAAAATTTTTCTTCTTTATGCTTCACTCATAAATGTTAGAATATGTGGTTTGTTTAGGGCACAAGAGAAATAAATATGCAGACAAATTAAATGTGTACAGAAAAAAATTGTGAGAGAGTTAGAGTAACATATTTATTGTTAAAATGCATTAAATCGTTATAATTTTTTATAGTAAAACTAGAGGCCAGTTGCACGAAATTCATGCATGGGGCGGGGGGCGGGATCCCCTCAGCCAGGCCTGTGCTCTCTCGCAGTCTGGGACCCCTCAGGGGATGTAGCAGTGTGCCAGGTGGCAGGCGGCCATGGAGGAGCCCAAATCAGGGCCGGGTGCCGCTTGCGCTCATTCTGGCCCACTGTGCCTGCTGCTGTGGAGTAGGGAGAGGCTCCCACCGTGGCAGTTATGCTCACCAATCGTGAGCCCAGCTTCTGGCTGAGCAGCACTCCCCCTGTGGGAGCACACTGACCACCAGGAGGCACCTCCTGCATTGCGTGTCTGCCCCCTTGTGGTCAGTGCACATCATAGTGACTGGTCATTCAGGTCATTCCACCATAACAATCGCTTAGGCTTTTATTATATAGGCTAGAGACCCAGTGCATGAATTTGTGCACCAGTGGGATCCCTTGGCTTGGCCTGCGGAATCTGGCCAAAACTGGGTCTCTGACATCCCCTGAGGGGTCCCAAACTGTGAGAGGGTGCAGGCCAGGTTGAGGGACCCCACCGGTGCATGCTCAGGGCCGGGGAGGGATGCAGGAGGTTGGCCAGATAAGGAGGTACCACAGGAGAGCTCCAGGACATGTCTGGCCTGTCTTGCTCAGTCCCAGTCAGCTGGACCCCAGAAGCAAGCTAACTTACCAGTTGGAGTGTTTGTCTCCTGGTGGTCAGTGCACATCATAGCAATTGATCGACCGATTGACTGTCTGTGCCCTGGTGGTCAGTGCATCTCATAGTGAGCAGTTGAGCCGCCTTAGCATATCATTAGCATATTATAATTTGATTGGTTGAAAGGATGTCCAGACAACCGGACACTTAGCATATTAGGCTTTTATTATATAGGATTTTAAAAAACACTGAGTAGAAGTCATCTGACCTGGAACCCCCTGTGCCCACTGCTGTTTGTCTCCATTGATTGGAGAAAGTCAATAAAACTCTTTGGGTCTCAATTTTTCCTGTCTACAAAATGATGTTGAATGGTCTCTAAGATATTCAAGAATTTTTCACTTACTACCATTTTTTGCTTTGACTACTTACATGGGTAAAACAAATAAAGTATCCTGATCTGAAGAAACTGGAAAAAATGTAATACAGCCAAAATGCACTGCCGTGAAACAGCAACATTTTCCCAAACTCTAAGACAATCTTCTGAATCCTATAAATCTTCACCAGATGGACACAGTTGCAGATAATAACATCTGAATGGGTAAGAACCAAATCTAAAATTTAAGAAGCTCAATTACCCATTCTCTATCTCCAGCCTTACTTACATAGCTGAAGCAGTTCTGCACATAATCTAGAGCAGGATAGTATATGTACCAGGGATCACCAAACTTGTCCATCAAAGTTTGAGTCTGAATGTGTACATAGTGGAACTTGCCATTATCACAAGATGGTGAAGATTTGTCACTCCATGCTCCTCTGCTATAAGTACAACTATAAACTCTAGTAATAAACCAAAGGAGAACTTTGAAAATTGGAAGAGGAAGCTGAACTGGTTAGAGAACCCAGAACTAGAGAAACAGCACAGCAGGAGGGCATCTTACAAGCCCACAGACAACAGAAGAAAGTGACCTAGGCCCACTGCTTCTCAATTCCCACCTATCAACAGAGGATATCTGAGACAAGCTCATTCTTACCTTAGATCAAATAGAAGTACCTCTGAGTACACCAGGCACACTCAGCAGAACCAGCAAGGGAAGATCAATTGGGAGTTCTGCAGGCTATGGGAAGCATTCTCCTTTCCCACTGATCCTATGACTCATCTCTCCCATCCAGAAACACCATGCATCCAGGGGATATGGTGAGGTGGATCCACCACAACAAGTACCTAGTCCAGGAAGTGCTCAGCTCTCCTGCTAGGACTGAGTTCCTTACTTAACATGAAGTCACGATGCAGCTGGGGAGCACCAACATAGGTGTCATGGCCCTCTTAGGCAGGGGGAACCCAGCACCATAAGTTCCCAGTGCAGGAAGCACATTGTCTCATATGCCAAAGACTCCCTTCATCCACAGACAGGCAGTCTGGCTTTGGTGAGCTCGTTCAGTTCCCTCATATAGCATCAGCAGGGACCAGGAGGAGCCCCAGGAGCACGAAATACACTAACCAGACCAACACAGCACAACACAGTCTCTGAAAATTAGGCTGTAATTAAAATCACAGAAGTAGATCAGGACCTGCATGACAAACCTAAATAGCTTGCCTTCCCCTTAAAATAAAACAATTTAAATAGGGGCCAGAGTCTCCCAATATAATAGCCAAAATATGTGGGATACAATATAAAAATCATCATCATACCTAGAACCAGTGAAATCACAACCTGATTGAGAAAAGGTGAGAAAAGATAATCAACTGATGTTAACATTGAAATAAGATATTGAATGTATCTCACATGGATTTTAAAGCAGCCATCATAAAAAAGCCTTAACACATAGTTATGAATTCTCTTGAGAAACAGAAAATCTTAGTAAAGAACAGAAGTTAGAATTTTAAAACAAAAGGAATTTATAGGATTTAAAAATAGCAAAAAATTTAAAAATCAGAAAATGGGTTCAATTGTAGAGCGAAGATGATAAAAGATAGACTCTGAAGATAGAATTCAGAAAATAGATAGGTCAGAAAATAGAATTCAGCTAATCTGAACAACAGAGAATGTAGGAGGGAAGAAAATGAACAGATAGATCCTGAGGGACTAGGTAGATAATAACAAAAGATCTAACATTCTTATACTTGGAGTTCCATTGAGAGGAGAAAGAGGAGATGAAAGAGTATTTGAAGAAATAAAGACTGAAATCTTCTCAAATTTGGTTAAAGACACAAACCTATCAATTCACAAAGTTGAGAAAATCTGTACAAACACACATTATAATTAACCCTCTGAAACAAGGCACCAAAGGATATCTTGAAATGAGCTCAAAAGAAATAACACATGACCTGAGATAGGGTGGCCACAGGAAGTGACAAAATATTTTTCAATTGCTGAAAAAACAAAACTGTTGACAATGAATTCTACATCTAGTGAAACTACATTTTGGAGTGCAGGAATGACAGGCATGCTCAGATAAAGGAAAACGGAAAGGATTTGTCAATAGCTGACTTTGCCTTAAAGATTGGCTAGAGGGGCTGGTGCTATGACACAAAGTATAGTTTGTATCAGGTTCTCTACAACAACCTGCCCTCAAGAATGTTATATTCCATGGGTGGGTGTTCTATTTAGATAATCTCAGTAAAATAAAGTGAAATAAAATGAGAGAGCCATTCATAGGGTGTTAGAGAACTCAGAAAGTGGGGGCATTAGGCCCAAGCATTGGCGCCTGAAGGAGATGATATTCAAATGCAGCTAGAACCAACTGCAGAAAGCAACTCGAGGGAATATCTTGGAGAAGAGAAAGGACATGAAAAGTGGGGAGCAAGCAGGTATCATTAAACAAGCAGGTATCGCTGAACAGAGAACGAAGGCTCTGGTGAAGGCAAGGCAAGGCCACAGCAAGGCTAACCCTGGGTGGGGTAGTGCTTAGGGAAGCAGCGTGGGTGCTTTAGAGAAGAACTTTTTACAACTGAAAAGATGTATGAGAAGGATTTCATTGCAGGTCCTCTGTGAAATAACCAATCTGGATAAATCACTTAGTGGAAATGCAAACTGTAGGAGCCAATTGATTTTAATGAAAAAAAAAGAAAAAGAAAAAAGGACACTTGCTTTGTCAAGCTATTGTACCTACTAGCAAAACAAAGAAAAACATCAAAAAGTACCCTTTGGGCACTTTGTAATTTTCTGCAATGGGAAAGTTCATCGTTTCTAAGAGAGCCTTATGGACACTTAAAAAAACACACATTCAAATGACACATTTTGAAACAAGAAAAAATAAATAGTTTATGATAAAGTTGTTTTCCATCAGTCTGACCGGAAAATTTCTATTCCCTTCCTTCTATTTGAAAAAACAAACAAACATTAATGTTGTATAGCAACACTTTTTGCCATTTAGCTATCAGAGGAAGTTTGTTTTACACTAAAAATACAAGTTATAAAATTATTTTTTATGCAAAAACATTTGTTTGCCATCAAAGTCAATATGTGTCTGTCTGTGATATGTACAATAAAATATAATGAAAATATAATGTTTGTGGATTGCTGGTATAATTTGTGGTGCTTGAATTGGTAACAGTGCCCATCAAGTGCTTCCAGAATCACAATACAATAAAATGCTTTCCTAAATGGGCCCATAATTTTTTAGGTCATATATGTTTTCTTTGCTACACTAGGAGAATGTGTTTCAGCCCTTCTCTTAAAATATTCTCTTTTCCATACCTTCTCCATTCCTATTGCTAAAATCACAATCTATTCCCTCTCTCTGACTCATCTAACCAGCTAGTCACTTAATTTAATCATTTCTATCTCCTAAACCTGCTCCTAAATCTTACTCCATTGCCCTTCTTGAATAACCATCATTTCTCATGTCAATAACCATCATATCACAATAAATCCCTGGCTGACCCCTGGATCTCTAGTTTCATCCCTTCAAACCATCCTTCACAGAACTAAAAATGTGTTCCCTAAAACATTCATCTCACATTTTCCCTCTGTTTAAAAGCCTTCAGTGGTTGGTAATTTTATTTAGAATAAAATACAAACCCCGTGGCATGGCCCAGTATAGATGACTCTTGACCATCTACCTAAGGTTCTCATTCTGGGAGGTCCCTCACATCCCATGTGCTGCCAAACTGAACTACTTGCTACTTTACAATTGGGCCCTGCTTCGTCACTCAACCCTGACTTTGCACAGACTCTGCTCACTCTTCCTTCTTTTGTTGAACTGCACTGATGGATTTTTATTCTTTTATTTGTTTGTTTGCTAAGAATTAGGGCACCACAAACAGAATATCTTAAATAACAGAAATAGTCTCACATTTCTGGAGACTAGAAACCTGAGATCAACATGTCAGCAGGTTGATTTCTCCCTGAAATGTATATACTTCATGTAACTGTGGTCTTAATATTCATTGGAGCATAGACCTAAGTGCAGGGCAGTAGGCTAAGTGATAATACAAATGGTGTTTTCATAAAGGACAAGTGAAAGTACTCTTAATAACAACCTGCACTAGATCAGGAGGACTGTGGCAAATGTAAGAAGGCACCAGAGACAGGTTAGATAAGATTAATATGATTTCACCAAAAATAGAATCTATTTGTTAAAGTTTTCCCCAATGAGCAGAATCTTCCATTACAAGAAGAAAAATAAAAGAGAAATTAAAACGTTTGGAAACTCTGTTATTGGTAAACCTTTAAGGTTGTGTTTACAGGACTGGATTATATAATGAAACATAAACACAGAGGGTCTGGCCATGACATTGGGCAAATACACTAATCAGCTGAGTTCCAACTGCTGGGAAATCTCCACCAGAAACTTCCCAAGTTCACTCACAAAATGATAATTCTCTCCCTAGGGCAATCAACACTTCTAAATAACAAATCAAGAGAAGATGAATTGTATTTCAAGGTTAACTCAGCGCAGTTCTCATTGATTTAACACAGAGACACATGATCTATATTTAAAGCCAAAGGTCTGGGTTTGCTTCATTATTTTCAGTGTTCCCTTCATTTTAATTGCATTTAAGCACTTCTTTAAATCACACACCAATACATCCATAAATGTCTCCTATTTTTTTCATGATTCCCAGCACTGTAGCAAGCACAAGAGAAGTATTTGATAAATAAATATCGATGGATAGATATCTGTTTAGGGATTTTGTGTTTCACTCTTTCATGGATATAAAAAAATAATCATCATTTCCAAAACACTTTCAAATAACTTCTCCCATTTAAACTTTATAACAATGAAATTGAATAGAAATTATTAAATGAATCTTGAAAAAGGCATAACAATGTCTGGCTCTTGGCCATTTAGAAAACAAAAGGCAGTCACTATCAAGGAGTGGAGGTCCTGCCTCTCAGCATGGCCTATGGGTTTACAATTCACAGGGGACAGGTTGGCTGCCCATCGAGAGTCTTCTGCCCTTGTTCCCCAGCATATCACACAGCCGGCTGACTGGTACTTTCAAACTTTAAGAAGTCATAGCACCTCTCCACACAGACCCTTCAATGGTGTCCAGTCTCAGTTGGAGTAAAAGCTAAAGTTCTTACAGTGGCTACAAGGCCTGCCCGTTCTGGCCCCAAGTGCCTCTTTTCACCTGTTTCTACTTTGCCCTCCTCATTCCACTCCACCCATTGGCCTCCTTTCTGACCTTCAAATATGCTAGGTATATCTAAAGTTGCCAGAATGAGGAAATAAAAATACAGGACACTAGTGTTATTTTGTTTGTTCCTTCGTTTGTTTGTTTTTGGTATAAGTATGTCCCAAATATTGCTTAGCACATACTTATATTTTAAAATTATGTGTTGTTTAACAGAAAGTCATACTTCCTGGATGTTCTCTGGCAAGCCCGGGTGTACCCCAACTCAAGCCTTTTGTGCTACTTGTTCCTGCTGCCTGGGTACCCTTCTCTGATATCTGTGATACTCTCTCCCTCAACTCCAATCTTTTGCTCAAATGTCACCTTGAAGAGGCAGGTCGTAGTCACATGAAAAATTATAATCTGATTCTTCCTATTCTCTCTCTCTCTTTTTTTAAGTTTTTCTCCAAATTGATGAATTGTTGCTCCCTCCCAACTAGAATATAAATGCCATGAGTAGAGGGTTGTTTTATGATGTTCTGCTGTGTTCACTGCTGTATCTCTGCACCTAGAACCTTAGACACCCAGTAAATCATCAATGAATGTTTGTTGAATCAATGAATGTTTGTTTAATGAATTAACCTCAAGACTACTGATAACAAAATGGCCAACAACAACAACAACAACAACAAATTATAGTAATAATAATAACATTTTTGCACTCTTTCCCATTCTAAGAACTGGCTACTATTTATTTGAGTATGACTGCTGTGTCATTGAAATAAAGCCAAAATATTGAATTTTGTGTATGTACTCACAAAGGGTAAGAGGAGGCAAAGACATTCATAACCACTCCATTTACTCCTCTGCCTGTTTGATAACAGAATCAATGTGTGGGGGAACAGACTATGTCATCCCAAAATGTGTGACTTTGGCATGTGCGTTGTTTTGAGCTGAAGGCAATTAACACCCAGCAGACTCAGGAGAAGTTTTCTACCTTTCCCTTAACTGAAGTAAAGAATTTAGATAGGAGGGCTTTTCCAGGAAGAGAGCTATTACCAGTGATAATTTTTTATATCAGGAAGACTTATCTATATGGCATGCCAAACATTGTTTACCAAATATTTGCTTTCCTCATTTTACTGTGAATTGCCTTCTTCCCCTTCGAAGTGCCAGACCCCTTCTCCTTACTTCACCTTATAAATCTCAATTGCCCAACTGCCTTTGTGTCTCATGTAATTAAATTTGTGTTTTTTTCTGTTACTCTGTCTTAAGTCAATTTATTGGGCTAGCTAAAGAATCTAGAAGGGAAGAAGGAAAAAATTTTTCCTCGCCTACAAAATGCTTTTCCTCTCCAAATCAGTTATTAAGGGTAAAATTGAAAACACTGCAATCTGTGTTCTGGATATTGTAATGGTGGCAAATGATGAAACAGTATCATTAGCAAGTATTTTTACCTAAATAGATGGTGATTAAATATATCTTTTCCTTTAGAGATTTTGGTAGGAAATAGAAAAATAAATAATAAATAATATGTTAGTATATATGTGGCCCACATATACTTTTGTGAACTCGGACTAGCAGAGTGACACTAGTTTTGCTTTTTCACTCTCAAAGGCTTATTTTTGTACTTTTTTATTCTTCAATTACAGTTCATATTCAATATTATTGTATATTAGTTTCAGATGTACACCATAGTGGACAGACATTTATAAAATTAAGAAAATGATCCCCAATAAATCTAGTATCTACCTGGCACCATACAGTTATTATAATATTATTGACTATATTCCCTATGCTATACTTTACATCCCTGGGAATATTTTGTAACTACCAATTTGTACTTCTTAATCCCTTCACCTTTTTCACCTAGTCTTTAACTCCCCCTCCCCCGCCACCACCCATCTGGCAACCATCAGTTTGTTCTCTGCATCTATGAGTCTGTTTCTGTTTTTTGTTTTGTTTTATTTGTTCATATTGCTATTTAGATTTCACATATAAGTGAAATCATATGGTATATATGTTTCTCTATCTGACTTATTTCACTTAGCATTTCACTCTCTAGGTCCATCCATATTATATCAAATGGTATGATTTCATTCATTTTTATGGCCAAATAATATTCCATTTCATATATGTAGCATATCTTTTTAAAAATATATTTTTATTGATTTCAGAGAGGAAGGGAGAGGGAGAGAGAGATAGAAACATCAATGATGAGAGAGAATCATTGATTGGCTGCCTCATGCACACCCCCTACTGGGGATTGAGCCCACAACCCACGCATGTGCCCTTGACCAGAATTGAACCTGGGACCCTTCAGTTCATAGCCAACACTCTATCTACTGAGCCAAACAAGCTTCTTTATCCAATGCCATTATGGTCAGAGGAGATGCTTGATATGATTTTAATCTTCTTAAATTTATTGAGATTTGTTTTGTGTGCTAAAATGTAGCCTATCCTGGAAAATATTCCATGTGCACTTGAAAAGAATGTATAATCTTTAGCTCTGGGGTAAAATGCTCTAAAAATATCAATTAAATCAATCTGGTCTAATGTGTCATTTAAGGCCACTGTTTCCTTGTTGATTTTGCCTGGAAGACCTAATCATTGATGACAATGAAGGATTAATGTCACCTAGTAGGACTGTATTACTATCAATCTCTTTCTTTATGGGATGTTTTATATATGTAGGTGCTCCTATATTGGGTACATACATGGTGACAAGGGATATATCATCTTGTTGGATTGATCACTTTATCATTATGAAATGTCCTTCTTTGTCTATTATAGTGTTTGTTTTAAACTCTATTTTGCCTGAGTATTGCTACCCCAGTTTTTTTTGTTTCCATTTGCATGAAATATATTTTTCATCTCTTTACTTTCAGTCTCTGTGTGTCTTTCCATCTGAAGTGGGTTTCTTGTAGACAGCATATGTATGGGTTTTATTTTCTTATTGATTCAGTCACCATATGTCTTTTGATTAGACATTTAGCCCATTTACATTTAAAGTGATTATTGTAGGTATGAGTTATTATCATTTTATTATTTATATTTATGTTCTTTTTTCCCCTTCTTCTTCCTAAAGAAGTTCTTTTACATTTCTTATAATACTGGTTTGGTGGTGATGAATTTGTGTTGTTCGGGAAGCTCTTTATCTCTCCTTCAATTTTAAATGATAGCCTTGCTGGTTAAATTAATCTTGGATGTAGGTCCTTGCTGTTCATCACTTTGCATATTTTGTGTCAATCTCGTCTGGAATGAAAAGTTTCTGTTGGGAAATCAGCTGAAAGTCTTACAGGAGCTCCCTTATAGTAGTAATTACTTTTCTCTTGCTGCTTTTAAGATTCTCTCTTTGCCTTTAAACTTTGGCATTTTAATTACGATGTGTCTTAATGTGGGACTATTTGAGTTCACCTTGCTAGGGACTCTGTGTTTCCTGAATTTGTATGTCTATTTCTTTCTCCAGATTAGGGAAATTTTCAGTGATTATTTCTTTCAAATATGTTTTCAATCCCTTGTTCTCTCTCTTCTCCTTCTAGTGCCTCTGTGGTGAAAATGTTATGCTTGATGTTGTCCCAAAGGTCCCTTAAACTGTTGTCACTTTTTGGATTCTTTTTTTCTTTTTGCTGTTCTAATGGATATTTTCTGCTACCCTGTCTTCCAAGTTACTGATTCAGTTCTCTACTTCACCTAATTGGATGTTGATTCCTTCTAGTATATTCATTTCAGTTATAGTCTTCATTTCTGCCTGCTTCTTTCATTTGATTTCTATGTCTTTTTAAAAAATATATTTTTATTGATTTCCAGAGAGGAAAGGAGAGGGAGAGAGAGAGAGAAACATCAATGATGAGAGAATCATTGATCGACTGCCTCCTGCATGCCCCACACAGGGGATAAAGCCTGCAACCTAGGCATGTGCCCTTGACCAGAATCAAACCTAGGACCCTTCAGTCTGCAGGCCAATGCTCTATCCACTGAGCCAAACTGGCTAGGGCACTATGTCCTTTTTTAAACTTATTATCTCTTTGTTGAAATTCTCACAAAGTTTCTTGAGCATCCTTATAATTAATGTTTTGAACACTGTATCTGGTAGATTTCATGTCTCCATTTCATTTCTGTTTCTAGAGTTTTCTCCTGTTCTTTCATGTGGGACATATTTTTGTCTCCTCATTTTGACTGCCTCTCTTTGTTTGTTTCTTTGTATTGGGTAGATCTACTACATCTTCCAGTCTTGACAGGGTGGCCTTATATAGTAGGTGTCCTGTGTGACCCAGTGTTGCAGTCTCCCTGATCATCTGAGCCGGGTGCTCCAGGAGTGTCCCTTTTGTGGGTTGTGTGTGCCCTCCTATTGTAGCTGAGCTTTGATTGCTGTTGGTACATCAGTGGATGAGGTTGACCTTCAGGCTGACTGGCTGTGAGTATTGGCCATGACCACAGCATAGGAGCAGTTGGGTGGGGCCTGAGCCCACAGAGTGGGATTTGCCCCTACAGACTCTGATACCTGTGGAGCTAATCCTGGTGTGTTGCTTGTGGAACTAACTGGGTAGTGCTTTGTGGTAGTCTGAAGCCAACCACTGGTGTGTTGGTTCTGGGGCTTCTTGGGAGGAGTTCTAGGGCAGGCCAAGATCAGCTACTGCTTAGGATCAGACCAGGGCTACCAGGTAGGAGCTACAAAGCACTCTACAATTGATAGCTGCCTGTTCTGGACCTGGAGGTGCATGGGAGAGGCCATTCTAATCAAAGCTGGTTGCCACATTACCAGGCCTGGTACTGGTTAGCAAAAGGGTACCCTGAGGTCTGCCATTGCCTAGCAGTTGCCTGTAAGACTTAGCCACTGAAAGAGCCTTGGGCATATCTGAGTTGGGTTAGGCGGGGTCTCAGGGAATCACCAGGGTGGGACAAGTTGTGTTTACCAGGTTAATGCAGATCCGATTTGGCCATGTGGTGGGAGGGCTCAACATAGGGACAATGGCAGCTCTCCCTCCAGCCCTTGCCTCGAAGCCACACAACTCAGTTTCTCTCTTTATGTCTCTGGAGCCCCAGAAGCTATTATATTTCCACCGGAGCCCAAGGTGAGTGCCAGCGAGTGAGTAAGTTTCTGTGTGGGCCCTTTAAGAGGATACTTGGGTTTCTAGCAGCATTCCATCTCACCCAGACACATGGAATTCCCACTGATTTTTATAGTCAGATATTGTGGAAGTCCCTCCTCCCAGCACTGGTATTTTGGGTTTGGGAGCCCAGTATAGGGCTGGGACCCTTCACTCCTAAGGGAAAATCTCCATTCCTAAAATATTCCTCCCAATTCTGAACCACTACACGTGGGGTGGGTATGGGGCCAGCCAGTTTCATGTTTCCACCCCTCTTACCAGTCTCAACTTGGCTGTTTCTTTATATCCTTAGTTATAGGATTTCTGTTCAGCTAGTCTTCAGATAATTCTTTAGGTTCTAAAATTTAGTTATGATTTGATGAGGTCATGGGAAGATATGAGCATAGAGTTTACCTAATCTGCCATCTTGACTAGAACTCTCTAGACATACTTTTAACATCACTTCTATTCTAAATTTCCCACACCAAAATTTGTGCCTTTGAAAAGCATGATCTAATCTCCCATAAACACTTAAAGTTTTCCTGAAGTTTCCCAAAGAATATTTGAGAGGTCTTATAATATGTAATAAAATGACAAGATAATAAAGGAAAAATACAGGGGTGGTTAGGGTCAGTGTGGGGGCAGATATAAGAAGTCCTGCATAAGTAAGCTGAGAAACAGTTGTCAAATTTATTCTCCGAACGTGATTTGTATTTGGACTGAGTCAGAGAAATTATTCTCATCAGGGGAATGGTTTAAGGACTCATCAGTTCTTTTCTCTATAATTGAAGGCCTCTCAATTATACTCCTATAAAGTACAGAATCAAAGGAGAGAAGTGCCGAATATGCAACCACAGATCAGCTTATATAAAAGTGAGCTATATCTTCAAATTTATGGCACAGTTAGAATTGTGATTTCTAAAGTTGTGTTCTTTTGCTTATATTTTGAAAAATGCCTTAGTTACATAATATTCATGAAATCATCACAACCCCTACTGTTATACGATACAATGTTGTACTCATATTACAGAAAATAGAATTGAGAAATAATGAATTAAATATTTGACAGAGTAAAATAGATAGCTAATATTTCTTGAGCATTTATTATGTGCTATACACAGTGCTAAATACTTAAAATACATTATCTTTTTTTAATACTCAGAACAACCCAATGAAATCAGTATTATTTTCATTTATATTTTAGATAAAGTAGGAGGGCTTAGTTCAATAACTATGATAGATCATAACTAGTAAATAGTGAACTCTTGGATTTCAATTAAGGCTTTTTTCATGAAATTTTCTATAGGAATGGTTGTTTAATTTTAATTAAACATAATTTATTTCAGGAATTGTGAAAATTAGAGATAACTATATTTGTTGCTTTTTTTGCATTTTTGTTTTAATGTTCTAAAATATACTTTTTCTTTTGATTTATTGTAGAAATTTATAATGGCTTTTATGCGAAGCCTTTAGAAAATGCCAATAATTAAAAATGGAAGAACTTCAAGGTTTATTTTCATTTTCAGAAAAATTATTTCTTGAAAACTTTGTTCTTCTTCAATGTCAAAACATCTACCATATGTCTCTTTACTTGTTTCAACTGTATTTTATTAGGACTCAGTTAAAAAAATAACCTAAGAAAAAGGACTTTAAGTTATAACATTTTTATTTATAATAAATATCTGCACATCTATTTGATCAATAAGTCAAAGAAACACAAAAATCTTTAGTTTTTAATAACAGTGTTTCTCTTAGTAAATTTTCTTTACATGTCAATATTGAGGTTTGAAGGTAGAGCCCTATCATCATTGATAGTGTCCATCACCATCACTGGCATCTTGCATGACCTGTCCCATTTCATAGAAAGCAAATAAATACTTGTGGGACTAATTAATAAGAATGAATAGATTCATGATAAATTACTTTATATGCACAGCACTTAGCACATACCTAGCATTTAACTGTTGGTTATTGTTTTAATTATTAGACAATTAGAGGCCTGGTGCACAAAATTCTTGCACTGGAGGGATCCCTTAGCCCAGCCTGCACCCTCTCACAGTCTGGGACCCCTCGCTCCTCACTGCCCACCTGCTCGCTGCTCCTTACTTCTCAGCTCACTGCTCTTTAGCGCTGCCGCGGAGGTGGGAGTGGCTACCATCACCACTGCTGTGCTCGCCAGCTGTGAGCCTGACTCAGGGCTTCTGGATGAGTGACACTCCCCCTGTAGGAGCGCACTGACCACCAGGGGACAGCTCCTGCAATGAACTTCTGCCCCCTGGTGGTCAGTGCGCATCATAGCAACCAGTCATTCTGGTCATTCCACCAGAATGGTAGCTTAGAGCTTTTATTATATAGACTAGAAGCCCAGTGCATGAAATTCATGCACAGGGGAGGGGTCCCTCAGCCCAGCCTGCACCGTCTTGCAATCCGGGACCTTTTGGGGGATGTCTGACTGCCGGTTTAGCCCTGTGGATCAGGCCTAAACCTGCAGTCAGACATCCCTCTCATAATCCAGGACCGCTGGCTCCTAACTAGTCATCTGCCTGCCTGATCACCCCCAACCACTCTGTCTGACTGCTTGATCGCCCCTAACCGCTTGCCTACCTGCCTGCCTTATCACCTCTAACCACACGCCTGTCTACCTCATCACCCCTATCCACTGGCCTGTCTGCCTGATCGCCCCTAACCACCTCTGCCTGCCTGCCTGATCACCCCTAACCACTTGCCTGCCTGCCTGATCGCCCCTAACTACTAGTCTGCCTGCCTGATCATCCCTAACCACCTCTGCCTGCCTGCCTGATCACCCCTAACCACTTTGCCTGCCTGCCTCATCGCCCCTAACCATTGGTCTGTCTGTCTCATTGCCCCTAACCAC
>NW_005871072.1:10124878-10131110 GCF_000147115.1 Myotis lucifugus
GGAACAAGTTCAGAAACACATATAAGTCTTCTAACACTTTCTAAATAACCAGAGAAATAAAACATAATTTGCATGAGCATATGTGTTTTGTGCACTTCGTCTAATTTCTCCATCCTATATAATAAAAGGCTAATATGCAAATAGATCGAACAGTGGAACGACTAGTCACTATGACATGCACTGACCACCAGGGGACAGACACTCAACATGGGAGCTGTCCCTTGGTGGTCAGTGCGCTCCCACAGGGGGAGCACCACTCAATCAGAAGCCCTGAGCTGTGCTCACAGCTGGCGAGTACAGTGGCGGTGGCAGGAGCCTCTCCCGCCTCTGTGGCAGTTGTACATCCCCAGAGGGCTCTTTGACTGAAAGAGGTCTCAGGCTGGGCTGAGGTACTCCCCACCCCGAGTGCATGAATTTCATGCACCGGGCCTCTAGTTACATTATAAGAGATTCCAAGATATTTGCTTATGGTTTGTTGGATAAAAATAATAATAATACCTTAAATGCATAGGATCTGTCTTATAAATAATAATACCCAAAATTGTAGGATCTATTTTAAAAAATCATTGCAATGAAATATAAAATCTTGTTATGGTCAACTAAGTTGTCTTTAGCTTTATTACTATTTTTTCAAATTTTAATAATTTTTATTTTTTAATTACAGTTAATATACAATATTATATTAGTTTCTGGTGTACAAGCAGTTTATTCTAAGTGTCTATCAATGAATGGATAAAGTAAAGAAAAAGTGCATATATGCAATGAAATATGACTCAGCCATAAAAAAAAATCAATTCTTGCCATCTGCAGCAACATGGGTGGACCTAGAGGGTATTGTGCTGCATGAAATAAGTCAGAGAAAGACAAAAGTCTTTAGTTTTAATAATAGTGTTTCTCAGTGTATGTGAGGACCACTGGTCACTTGTTTCAAAATAACCTGAGGCATTTTAAGATGTATAGTTTTTTTAGGAAAGGGTTCTTAAATCAAGCTTCTAGTTTTACATCATTTAACATTTTTAATTTTTTTCTTCAATAGAAAAGTAGGTTCCTCTACTTTCTCTACTTTTAACATTTTAATTTTTTTCTCTCATTTAACATTTTAAAAAAGAAAAGTAGGTTCTCCTACTTTTATTTTATAGGAAATGTTAGATTTGTTTAGCCTCTCAAGTTGCAGTAATCACTGTCCAGACTGTGTTTTATAAATACATATAAAAGCATACTTATGGGCCATGGCTAGCTATGGCTCAAACTTTGATGTTTAAAATTTGGAATAATTTTTTATAAAGAGGTACTTGGCCACTTGCTTCAGAAAGACCTGATCTATTTGAGCAATGCATATCCTGGGTTCCTAGTCAAGCATCAGCTTCTCTGAGGGTGGGGCCTAGAAATCTCTATTAGGAAAACAAATTAGTTATTTTTATTGACACTAAAATTAGAATAAATGTCTTATTTCTTTGCTCTTGAGCTGAGCTATGATTAGTTAGAGCCACAGCATCTGAGTGGGGAGCTGCTACTTGTTAGCATAAGCGCAAGTCAATCCTAAAATAATGCAGCCCTGGACTAGGTATAAAGCTCTGAGTCTCTGCTAGATCTCCTAACAGCCCCAACTCCTTTCCACCACACATTCCTGGAGAGCAGGATTCTGTTAGAGCAGGATTTATCAGACCCATTCTGCATTAGATGGGTCTAATAAAAAACAAAAGACATAACATTAATACCCTGAAAACAGACAATTGTTTTATTTAATTACTGCCTCATCCCTTTCTGGATTATGAGCATTTATGTTTCTAGAGTGGTAAGTAAATAGCAATGTCTAATTGCTTAATTAACACAAAGTTAAACAAAAAACCTTTAGTGTTACTATTTTTGTCAATAACAGAGGAACTGGAAATCTTGCCTGAGTCAATCATTATCATTAAGCAAAATACCAGTGATTATCATTAAGTAGATGGATATGCAGGATGATCATACATTTCATTAGCCTGGGATGGCTCTGATATAAACCTGATCATCTGGTAAAATCACTAACAGCATCTTTTTCACTCTCAAAAGTGCCCTGGTTTGGATGATAAGTGATGTGGTCATCAAATCTATAAATATATCTCTAAAAAGATTGAGTAGAGTGTGACAGGTCCTTGAAGTTGTGTATATACCGTATTTTCTAAATCAAATGTTTAAATACCTTGTTTCACAAAAGCATAATTGTCAGGAAAATGCTTTCCAGTTATTAGAGCTTTCTGGTAATTTGAATTCTCAATCTCTTGAAATTTCCTTATGCTATTACATAGTGGGCCTTTCGCATCAGATATTTTAAACATTCCAGTGACTTGGATCAGAACCAACCTATGACTCATGTCCCCTAGGCACTGAGCTAGAAAAGCAGGATGCCTTTCCATAGTTGGGAACCAAAATAGTTTTGATTGTATTTAGATGTCTTTTGGAAGTAATCGAATTGAAACTTAGATGAGCCTAAGCACTCTGAAAGTAGACCATAGCACACAGCATGACGACAAAGAACAGACGAAAAGACAAGCAAACGGAGGGTCACAGAAGACATTTGGCACTTTCTATTTCAAAGGCTCTTTGTGGCTATTAATTAGTTAATCCTAACAGCCTCCTGGTAGAATACATCAGCATTATTATCTCTTGCTGCAGAAGCAAAACTTAGAATACTATAAGATTAAGAGGCTGTAGCAAGAATTGAGAAGCTAATGAATGACATAGTAAGAATTAGAACTGAGTCTATTTTGGGCAATTGCATTCGGAGTCCACCAGGCTGGAGTCTCTGTAATGTAGCCAACATACCGCTCAATGATTGCTGAAGAGCACCCCGAGGAGTGCCCAAGTCTGATAAGAAAAGATCAGCTCAAAGCTACTTTGAAAGCTAAGAGGGATATGTGAGTCCAGGAGGCACAGAGATGCTATTTCCCCCCGAGACTTCCATGGAGAGAAAGACAGGGTTCAATTTACTGGGAAAGGAGATACAGACTAAAGAATACATAGCAGTTGGCCTTAGTAACAGATTTTACATTATAAATCATACCAAAGAGTAATAAAGAGGGACTAAGTGAACAAAACTTACTTTCCAGGATATGCTCTGAAACATATGCTGGAACATAGGTTACTGAGATCATTATCAGAAGAAAAAGTCACTGTAATTTTCGTAAACTCAGATAAAAATCTGAGAAGTACCTGGTTAATATGACAAAAGGTCAGAATTATTGAACTACTTGCTCTTCTACTTCACCTTGACCAGTCAATTTTCAGTGAACTCACTGATGAAACACAATGATAAAGTAGTAAGTGGTTTAGGAATTTTTCCAAAATGTTCAGCCTTCAGTATTGAGAAGTTCTCCAATAGTCAAAAATAATTTCTACCTTATATTATCTTGGGACATGGAGTTCCTTAGAAAACAAAATAGAGTCCTAATTTATACTTACGTCAAAGCAAATCTAGACATTTTACAAACTTAAATGAAAAAGAAAAGTACTGAAAGAAAATACATATAACTCTAAATAATTTTGGCATAGAAAATATTTGTTTAGGGTTGTCACATAGAAACATATAGGGAAAAGACTGACATATTTTCTTTTTTTTTTAATGTTTTTATTGATTTCAGAGAAAGGAAGGGAGAGGGAGAGAAAGAGAGAAACGTCAATGTTGAGAGAGAATCATCAATCAGCTGCCTTCTGCACGTCCCCCACTGAGGATCAAGCCCAAAACCCAGCATGTGCCCTGACCAGGAATCGAACTGTGGCTTCCTGGTGCATGGGTCAATGCTCAACCACTAAGCTACTCTAGCCAAGCAAGACTGACATATTTTCAATGTAAACATAAAATACTGTAAATAAAGTTAAAACAAAGAATGTATGATGGCATGGAGGTGTTAGCTAATGCTATAGTGGTAATCATTTTTGCAGTATATAAATGTGTCAAATGAGTATGCTGTACCTTAGACTTACACGATATCAATTATATCTCAATTAAGCTAGGAAAATTAATTGAAAACATAAAAAAGAATAATTTGAAGAAGTATTTGCAGTGTGTCATTAAGATCATTAATGAATGAAGGTCATTAATATACGAAAAGCTCTTGAAATCAATAAGATAGATAAATATCTAATAGAAAGATTGGCAAATAAAATAAATAACAAAGGAGGAAATCCAATTGGTTAGTAAATTTTTTAAATGTCTAACCTCACTAGTAATCAAAGAAATTTTCATTTAAAATATATACTATGCATAATAAGACATACTAATAAACTAGTGTTAGCAAGCACATAAATAAGACACCTTAAAATTTGAATCATGCTGAAACCGGTTTGGCTCAGTGGATAGAGCGTCGGCCTGCGGACTGAAAGGTCCCAGGTTCGATTCCAGTCAAGGGCATGTACCTGGGTTGCGGGCACATCCCCAGTGGGAGATGTGTAGGAGGCAGCTGATCGATGTTTCTCTCTTATCGATGTTTCTAACTCTCTATCTCTCTCCCTTCCTCTCTGTAAAAAAATCAATAAAATATATTTTAAAAAAATTTGAATCATTTAGTTAGTAATAGAGGTCTAGGGGGCAACTTAGCAATCTATAATAATAAAAGTGTAATATGCTAATTAGACTAAACGACCACACTATGACCCACTGGTGCCAGGCCAGCCAAGGCAGGTGTGATGCAATTGGTCGGGGGCCCGGCCGTTGCCCCATGATCGCCCTGCAGAGAGAGGCCCAGGCACCGGCCAGCAGGGCAATCAATTGGAGGGCTCCACGATCACCCCAAAGAGGGAGGCCCAGGCCACGGCCAAGCAGGCTGCAGTGGGTGGGCAGGGCCTCCCTCTACAAGGGAAGCCTGGGTCCCAGCTGCTGGCAGCTGGAGGGAGGCCTGGGTCCCAGGTGCCTGCCAGCGGTCGGAGGGAAGCCCAGGTCCCAGGTGCCAGAGAGAAGCCAGTACAGGCAGCTGGGGAAAGGAAGGCCTAATCTTTCACGAATTTCGTACATGAGGCCTCTAGTATGTAATAAAGTATACATGCCTTTTGGCACATATTGAAAGATATCATCAAAGATCTCAGTACTGTATAAGAGTGCTCAACAAAGCAATGTTCATAATATCCCAGGTATGGGAACAATAGAGAACTGATTGACTAAATTACTATACATTGTATTAGAAAGTACTATTAAGAAAAAAAATCATTAAGAAAAAAGACCACCATTAGATTAGTTCTATGAAGGGTACTGAGTGCCCTGCCAGCATGGCTCAGTGGTTGAGCATCAACCTATGAACCAGGAGACCACAGTTCAATTCTGGGTTAGGGTTAGGCTCGATCCCCAATAGGCAATGTGCAGGAGGCAGCTGATCAATGATACTCTCTCATTATTTATATTTCTATCTCTCTCTCCCTTCCTCTCTGAAATCAATCAATACATATATTAGAGGCCTGTTGCACGGATTTGTGCACTGGTGGAGTCCCTCAGCCTGGCCTGCGCCCTCTCACAATCTGGAGCCCCTCGAGGGATGTCGGAGAGCCAGTTTCAGCCCGATCCCCACAGGCCCAATCCAGACAGGAGGGAGTCCAGTCCTGTGTGTTGAGCACATGCCCCTTGGTGGTCACTGTGTGTCATAGCAACTATCTGGTCATCCAGTCACTTAGGCTTTTATATACTACTAGAGGCCCAGTGCACAAAAATTTGTGCACTTGGGGGGGTAGGGAGGGGGGTCCCCCAGCCCGGCCTGTGCCCTCTCCCAGTCTGGGACCCCTCGGGAGATAACGACCTGCTGGCTTAGGCCTGCTCCCGGGTGGCAGAGGGCAGGCCCAATCCCTAAGTGCAGCCCCTGGTCAGGCTCAGAGCAGGGCCGATTGGGGAGTTGGGGCGCCACCCCGTCATGCACAGAGCAGGGCAGATCGGGAGGTTGCGATGCCACCCTCAGTCACGCTCAGGGTAGGGCCGATTGGGGGGTTGGGGCACCGCCCCCTGTCATTCACAGAGCAGGGGGGATCAGGGGGTTGGGGGGCTGCACCTGGCCACATTAAGGGAGGGGTCATGGGGGAGTTTATTTTTTTACCTTATCACAAACGGAGCAAGACGGTGGAGGGGGGTGGGGGGGCTCCTTTGGTCATTCAAAGAAAGGGCCCATCGGGGGGTTTGGGTTCCGAACTTGGCACACACAAGGAGAAGTCGAATCGGGGGGTTGGGGGGCTCCTCCTTTCCAACGCAAAAAACAAGGGCCGAAGGGGGAATGTG
>NW_005871072.1:10131791-10182527 GCF_000147115.1 Myotis lucifugus
CACCCTCTATCACCCACAGAGCAGGGCGATCAGGGGGTTGGTGCACTACACCCTGTCAAACACAGAGCCGCAGGGCAATCAGGGGATTGGGGAGCTCCCCCCTATCAGGCACAGAGCAGGGCTGATCAGGGGGTTGGGGCGCCTTCCCCTGTCATGAACAGAGCAGGGCGGATAGGGAGGTTGTCGCACCGCCCCCTGTCACACACAGAGCCACAGGGCAATCATGGGGTTTGGGCGCTGCCCCCTGTCACGCTGATCCCAGTGCCGGGAGGCATATTACCCTTTTACTATATAGGATAGAGGCCTGGTGCATGGGTGGGTGCCGGCTGGTTTGCCCTGAAGGGTGTCCTGGATCAGGGTGGGGGTCCCCACTGGGGTGCCTGGCCAGTCTGGGTAAGGGGCTGAGGGCTGTTTTCCAGAAGCGGGTGACTGAAACTCCCAACCGCTCCTTGTTTTCTTTTTTATTTTTTTTTATTCTGGGCCAGCTTTAGCTCTGAGGCCTCGCTGCTGAAAACATCGATACAATGTTGTGGTCCGGCTGGCTTTCAGTCCGGCTGGTTTCTGGGGTTTTGTTTAGCTTCTTATTTGCAACATAGTACATAGTTGCTTAGAGTTGCAGCTGAGAGGCTGGCAAGTTAGGCGGGGAACGTTGGAGTCCGCAGTCACTGGAGAAAGCAAGCCTCCCTGCTTGCTTTAGTGCATGGCTGCCGGCCACCATCTTGGCTGACAGTTAATTTGCATAAGGATATGCTGATTAGCCAATTGGAAGGGTAGCGGTCGTACGCTAATTACCATGTTTCTCTTTTATTAGTGTAGATATAGATTTTTGAAAGGGTGCTGAGTTAATTCCCAGGAAGCTATATAAATTGGTAGAATCTTTGTGGGCCTGACAACCTAGGTGGTATTTTGATCTACTCCAAGAGCATGTTTTTCACAACATACTTTAGGCAGTTCTTAAAACCAGTCTTTTTGGTACATCCTCTTCTTGTTCCTTTGGCTGTCCTAAGGATTCAAAGCAAGATAATCCTGAAAATATTCATCTAAAAAGTACGAGTGAGCTAATTTATCATTGGGGAATGAGAATCATTTCTACTAAATGAACAATATGTAAAAATTGCATTGGGTAGGTTCCAACAGACATAACTAGGCCTTTTTGTCTTGCTATAAATTAGGAAATTACATAAGTATCTTTTATTCTGAATTATACATGGTGAGGCAAAATAAGTTTACAGAAGCCATCGAGTCCTGGTCAGGGCACATGCCTGATTGTGGGCTCAATAAGGTGTTTATATGGAAAATAAATAATGTAATACAAGAGTAAACTCTATTTCACATACTCACAAATTTAAATCTACTTTTAACTCACCCTATATATACTTGTGAATTCCAAACCCATATTCTCTGGACGAGAAAAGGGCAAGATTGCCATTCAAACATTTATTTTCCTAAAAAAGACATTCATTATGCCGCCATAATTTACTACTTCTATGTCATGAATTTCTGGGGTGCATTATCTGACTTTTTGAGACTTAATTGCAGCTTCTCATATTTAGGGAGAGAATTTTAGAATAGACAGCATGGATTCACATAGATCTATGGTTCTCAAACTTGAGCTTGCATCACAGTCACTGGAAAAACTGTTTTAACAGATTTCTGGATCCCAACCCCCAGAGTTCTTGACTCAGTAGGTGTAGGGTAGGGTCCTATTATATACTTCTAAGTACTCAGGGCATGCTGGTGCTGTTGGACTGGGCACTGCACTTTTAGAACTGTTGTCTTCAAGAAATGAGCCTTGCCCAGCTGGTGTGACTCAGTGGTTAAGCATCGCCCCATGCACCAAGAGGTCACTGGTTTGATTTCCAGGGCACATACCTGGGTTGCTGGCTCAATTCCCAGCTGGGAGGCCTGCAGGAGGCAGCAGATCAATATTGTTTCTCTCTCATCAATGTTTCTATCACTCTCTCCCTCTCCCTTTCTCTCTCTCTAAAATCAATAAAAACATATTTTAAAAAAAGAAATGAGCCTTGAAGAACTCACATAGTCCATCTAATATTTCTAACAGCATGCAGGCATTTTTAAAACAAACATCAGAAGTTATTTTCCTTACAATTTACATGAGTACAAATTTATTGATTTATGATAGAGTAATAGATGTTGCTACAAATTAACTTTCTTACAGAGTTCTTGCAGAATTTATATTTTAAAATAATTCCAAAGTTTTGAATATAATTCATTTATTTACTCTAAGATTCTAATTAATCCAACCAATCCTTCAGTTCAGCAACATTCAATCTTACTTTTATGAAATTAGCTGGTAGGTGAGAGTTATGAAATCAGATATCACTTATTACTTCTTATGTCATTATTTGAAAATTCTTATGAATGAAAATACTATTATTACACCGTACACTGAAGAGGGAGTTCTGATGAAGAGGTGAGGATAAGGAAGAGGGAGGTTTAGCCAGTGATGGGCCACATGTTTTAATATTTATGTACATTTTTAAATTGTGTAAATAGAGGCTTGAGAAAGTCACAGAATTGACATAGGCAGCACAGCTCGACAGACAGAAAACGGTGCTCCTGGAGTCCAATGGATGCATTTCAAATAGTGGGTTAAGTAGTTGTTATTTCTTTTCATTTAACTCCTCAAATCAACCATTCAAATACTATTGCAAGCAATCAATTACATATTTAATGCTTAGTAAGTGTCCAAATTTCCAGAATTTTATCAGAATTAAGAATAACAGTGATTACCTTATGGGGTATAGAGTTAGGTCAGTAAAATAAGTGTATGTGAATGTAAGTGAGTGTGTGTGTGCATGTGTGTGTGTGTGTGTGTGTGTGTGTGTGTGTGTTATGCTTTGAAATGTACATACCAAAATATCTGGATTTTTAGCAATTTATCAGAATGACAAGTGCATATACCCTTTTTATACAGCAGCAATTCTAGTCCTAGGATTTTTCCACAGAGATCCTAGCATGAGTAAGAAATGACACATTTTTTTTTAAATGTCATTCATTTAAATGTGTCATTAAATGTGAATATTAATTTTAGCATGGTTTATAAATACAAAATATTGACAAGTATAACTGTCCTTCAATAAAAGACTGAGTCAATTTTGGTATATCATTTGAGATAAATATAGCAGTTGAAAAAATGAGGCCATATGTTATTTACTAACAGACTGATTCACATGGACTGATTTAACAGTATAAGATAGCTTGTGAATAACTTGTTAAGTAGGAAAAGTAAGGTGCAGAAAAGGAAATGTACTAGGTTACCTGTTAAATATCAAAGGAAGATGAAGATGGAAACAAAGAAAAACATATTCAGTAAAAATAATAAGTTAGTAACTGGTTTATCCAGTGAGATAAATTAGTGAACCAGTGAACTGGCATAGAAATGATACTTTCATCATATACTGTTGTTTTTTGAAACTTTTAATTTTATATGTTGTTTATGTATTACTTGTTAAAAGAAATATTTTAAAAGGACAAATCTGTATCTATAAATTCCCTCTGAAAATTATATAAAGTTTTAAGCTTACTTAAATTCATCATAATTCTTTTCCTTCACTTCCCAGGATTTGTTGAAAGTATCCAAGTTTTAGCTCTAGAATATTATTAACTTTAAATTAAACACTTAGAATATTAAGCTCAAGATTAGTAAATACTACATATTAAAATCTGTAAAATGCCAGGTCTATAACTAAGACATGTGTGTCTATGGAATATATTAATGCGGGTTTTATCCCTGACTGCAGTTACCATTATCAAGTGCAAAAGCAGCCCTGATTGAACATAAGTACATGGGCAGCATATCATCTAGAATCATTCTAGAAATGGATTTAGGAAGATAAAGTTTAAAGGCTGCCTTGATAAACTTGCCAGAGTATTAATCATTACTTCTCAATCTACAGAGGCTGGATTTGAGAGAAAGCTACAGGATAACCATACAAATCCTGCCAGTTATTTATTATGAACTCATGTACTTCACTCCCCTTTCTTCCCATGCCTCTTCCAGAAGATGCTTGGCTCTTTTTTTTTTCCTACCCTTTTATGAGGTATCTCTACAAGGTAGTCTGTATCACCTGCCATGTTAGATTGAAAAAACAACAACAACAACAAAAAAAAACATCAACAACACAATAGTTTCAGCCTCCCCCATCAAAAGGTGGAGACTACTTCCTCATTCTCTTTTTTTTAAAATATATTTTATTGATTTTTTACAGAGAGGAAGGGAGAGGGATAGAGAGTTAGAAACATCGATCAGCTGCCTCCTGCACACCTCCTACTGGGGATGTGCCCACAACCAAGGTACATGCCCTTGACTGGAATAGAACCTGGGACCTTTCAGTCCGCAGGCCAATGCTCTATCCACTGAGCCAAACCGGTTAGGGCATAGTTCCTCATTCTCTTATATCAGGGCTTCCTTGTGTTTTCTTTGACTGATAGCATAGGGTGGCTGTGATGTTATGCAAGTCTGCAGTTTATACTTCAAGTGACCTTTCTCTCCTGTTGCTAATGATACCCTGTGAACCACAGGACCAAGCTCACGCTAGCCTCCTGATGATGAGAGAAATGTGGCTGAGGAGCCTTTGCTGCCCTAGAAGTAGTTGCTCAAAACTCAGAAAGAGAACCATCTAGTTGACCAGCAGAGGAATGAAGACACAAGATGAGTCTGGCAAAACCTGTAGAATCACTCAGCTGTACCTGGCCCAAATTTCTGAATTATAGAGTCATGATCTCATTAAATAAATATTCTTCTAAACCACTGAGTTTGGGGCTATTATGAAGCAACTAGAGGCCCAGTGCACAACATTTGTGCACTTGAGAGAGGCCCTTTCACAGTCTGGGAGCCTTCGGGGGGATGTCCACTTCCCTGCAGGGAGAGGGCCTAAGCTGTCAGTTGGACATCCTTAGCACTGTCGCGGAGGCAGGCCACTGCACTCACCAGGCGTCAGCCCAGCTTGTGGCTGAGAGGCGCTCCCCCTATGGGAGCGCACTGGCCACCTGGGGGAAGCTCCTGCGTTGAGCGTCTTCCCCCTGGTGGTCAGTGTGCATCATAGCAACTGGCCATTCTGCTGTTCAGTCGATTTGCATATTACACTTTTATTATATAGGATAGATACATTCTCCTGTAATAACACCCTCACTGGTTTCTCATCTCCAATGTCAGTAACTGATATCACTCTGATTAAAGAAAACCTTTCTAAATACTTTATAGATAAACATATATCATAGTTCCTAAATTTGAGTTTTGACATCATAAATGATTTCTTTAAAGAAAATTCTTTCTTTTACTGAAATTCCCAGACTCTAGACAAAAGTTTGTCTCACTCAATCCCCTGCTTCCTTCGGCACTATTTCCTTTCCACCAATGTATCCTTCCTTACTGCCAGGATGCACCTGCTCCAGAGAGTCTCCTTAGACTAGTCACCTCACTAGGCAGCACTTCTCTCCAGTTACTTATCCAGTGTGCAGATCACTAAGCTTTCTTGGTGTTGCTCACATGTCATGTTGTAGCAGTTTTCTAGACCAGGCAGGTTTAATGTACGACTGGGGTCTGAACAGTGACTGACCTTTGAGACATTCATTTTTCTTAAGAAAAAAATAGTAGTTTTGATGAAATATATCTGGGATATTTTGGGATAAACAATAACAAACTATTTTAACAGCTTAAATCCTTTTCTTCAGAACTTTATAAGAGTTATTAACAATGAAGGAAAAGTAACTGGTCCCAAATTAATCATAGAACCATTAATATTTAACTCAGCGGTTCTCAGCCTGTGGGTCGCGACCCCTTTGGGGGTCGAACGACCCTTTCACATGGGGTTGCTAAGACCATCCTTCATATCAGATATTTACATTACAATTCATAACAGTAGCAAAATTACAGTTATGAAGTAGAAAAGAAAATAATTTTATGGTTGGGGGTCACAACATGAGGAACTGTAATTAAAGGGCCAGAAGGTTGAGAACCACTGATTTAACTGAACGTATTTTAAGAACTGTTATCTTAATAATACCTTAAGCTTAAACACATAAAACAAACCAAAACAGCTGTTCAACAAGCCCGTTAGTCCTTAAATGCCTATATTAGAAAAACAAGAAAGAACTCATTTGTGATGTGGAAATCAAAGAAGCTTTTTTACTTTCCTTAGACTTCAATACCATGAATTTCTAGACTATATTTTATACTTTCACATATTTTTATATTATTTCCCTTTGTGCAAATATATCTTATTTGTATTTATTTTAGAGGAAGGAAGAGGGGGGAGGAAAGGAGGGAGAAAGACAGAGACAGAGACATTGATGTAAGAGTGATGCATCAATCAACTGCCTTCCCAACATTCCCCACCAGACATTGAACTGGCAACCTGGGTATGTGCCCTGACCGGGAATTGAACCTACCACCTTCTGGTGTACAGGATGACACTCCAACTAACTGAGCCACAGTGGCCAGGGCTCATGTAGATATGTTAAATTAGATATTTATTAGAATAAATGTATAAACATAATCACAGTTTTGTAAAAAAGTGCTCTCATTTGACCTGAATTGATTATAGGTACACCAACTTATTGAGCCCTCAGGCTGTGCAGAGGCCAGGTGGCCTGGGGGGCAGGGCAATGCCTTCTGCCCATGTCAGCACTTTATCTATTTACTCAATGTTTTGTACACATAGTATCATCTTCTACACATGCAATGAGAAAAATCTTTTTGGAAGCAGTGATGCTCAAACTTTAGTGTGCATAAGACTCCCCTGAGAAACTTGTTAAAACAAAGACCCTGCAGCCCATTCCCAGAGTTTCTGATTCAGTTAGTGTGCAGTGGGGTCAGGGATCTGCATTACTAATAAGCACCTCAGATATTTCTGAAGCAGATGGTGCAAGGAACTTCTTTGGAAAAAAACTGGTTGATCAGTAATTAGTATATGTTAACAGGAGAAAGGAAAACATACATTATACATTTTTTCCCCAGTGGCATAAATGTGGGCGTGTCCTAGGGTGTTCCTTCTTGGACTTCTCTCTTACTCCCCAGATGATCTATTATAGTATCATGATTTAAACACTACCTATATGCTGATGACCCCAAAGTTTGTATCTTCATCTGGACCTCTCTGGTGAACCCTAAACTTGCTTTTTTAAATATATATTTTATTGATTTTTTACAGAGAGGAAGGGAGAGGGATAGTTAGAAACATCGATGAGAGAGAAACATTGATCAGCTGCCTCCTGCACACTTCCTACTGGGGATGTGCCCGCAACCAAGGTACATGCTCTTGACTGGAATCAAACCTGGGACCCTTTAGTCTGCAGGCCGACGCTCTATCCACTGAGTCAAACCAGTCAGGGCCTAAACTTGCTTTTTAAATTTGCTACCTGTCATCTCTATTTGAATTTATAACAAATAGCTCAAATTTGACATGTCCAAAGCTGAATTCTTATTTTTATTACCAAATCTTCTCTTCCCCACTTTAATGGCATCTCCATTCTACATTCTCAGTTGCTCTGGCCAACAGTCTTGGTGTCATTTTTGACATCATTTTTCTTTCTTCTCATTCATCTCCAAACCATCAGTATAACCCTTTTAGCTCTACCTTTTAAATATTTCCTGAATTGTGACCATCTCATTATCACCCTTGCTTCTCTCTAATCTAAGTGATCCTACTTTCTCACCTACATGCTCATATTCACCTCTTGTCCATTCTTCCTCCTTCCACTACCGCTCCACTTGTAATATATTCTCTACATAGCACCCAAAGTGAGTTGTATAGACTGAATATTTGTGTCCTACCAAAATTAATATGTTAAATCTTAACCCCCAATATAACAGTTTTGGGGTGTGGAGCCTCTGGGAGAAGATTAGCACATGAGGGCATGGTCCTCATGAATGGGATTCACGTCCTTTTAAAAGAGACCCCAGAGAGCTCCCTTGCCCCTTCCATCATGGAGGATACAGCAAAGGCATAGCTGTTTATGAACCAGAAAGTGAGCCCTCTCCACTAAACTCTTAATCATGCCTGCAGCTTGACCTTGGACTTTTCAGCCTCCATACATTTCTGTTTCTTTATAAGTCACTCTATCTATGGTGTTTTTGTAATGGCAGGCAGAATGGACTAAGACAGTGAGTCTTTTCAAATATAAGTTAGATCACCTTAGTCCTCCACTCAAACCATCCAAGGCTACCATCTCACTCAGAGTGTAATACAAAGATTTCATCATGTCCTACAAAATCACCTATTTTTTTTCTTTTTCCTCGCTCCACTATTCATCCTCTTGCTCACACTTCTCCAGCCACATCATTTCCTTTATTGTCCATTTGACATGCCAAGCAAGTACCCCTCTGACCTAAACTTGCTATTTCTTCTGCATGGCTTATTCATGATTTCCTTCAGATCTCTGCACAAATGCCAGAGCTTTCCCTGACCAAACCCCTATCACTCTCTGGTCCCATATTTTTGTTCACTTGACATAATATTTTTTTTTGCCTGTCTTTCTTCAAAGTCATTTCCATGGTAGTAGAAAAGCTATCAGTATTATTCATTGCCATATCCCCAGCATGCAGAACTGCACTTAAATCAAAGTAGAAATCCAGTGTTTCAGTTAAGTGGTTGTATATATGTTAATCTACACTAATAAAAGACAAAGATGCTAATTGACCATACCTTTGCTATGCCCTAAGCCACGCCCACCAGCCAATCAGAGAGACTATATGCAAATTAACCCAACCAAGATGGCAGCCAGCAGCCACAGAGCTGGAGCAAGCCGGAGGCTTGGTTGCCGGGGCGATGGAGGAAGCCAAGCTTCCCGCCAGCTCTGAGCCAGCTGTGGCCTCTGCTCATGGCAACAAAGTTTCAATTATAGAAAACAAATAAATCCCAGATACCTGCTTCCAGCCAGCCTCACTGGGAGCTTGGGTGGCTGGGGTTGTGGCCAGCCTGCAAATAGCCATCAGCCCCTCACCCAGGCTGGCCACACCCTCATGGGGTGAGGGTCCCCGCTGGAGGGCTTAGCCAGCCTGAAAATGGTCTTCAGCCCCTCACCCAGACTGGCCAGGCACCCCAGCAGGACCCCCCACCCTGAAGGGGCTGTGGCCAGCCTGCAAACGGCCCTCAGCCCCTCACCCAGGATGGCCAGGCACCCCAGTGGGGACCCCCATACTGAACCGGCTGTGGCCAGCCTGCAAACAGCCATCAGCCACTCACCCAGGCTGGCCACACACTCATGGGGTGAGGGTCCCCGCTGGGGGGCTTGGACAGCCTGCAAACTGCCATCAGCCACTCACCCAGACTGGCCAGGCACCCCAGCAGGACCCCCCCACCCTGAACGGGGTATGGCCAGCCTGCAAACAGCCCTCAGCCCCTCACCCAGGCTGGCCAGGCACCCTAGCGGGGACCCCCTCTCTGAAGGGGCTTTGGCCAGCCTGCAAACAGCCATCAGCCCCTCAACCAGGCTGGCCAGGCACTCCTATATAATAAAAGGGTAATATGCAAACTGACCCTAACAGCAGAACGACTATGAATGACTGGTCACTATGACACACACTGACCACCAGGGGGCAGATGCTCAATGCAGGAGCTGCCCCCTGGTGGTCAGTGCGCTCCCACAGGGGGAGCTCTGCTCAGCCACAAGCCAGGCTGACGGCTGCCAGTACAGCGGTGGTGGTGAGAGCCTCTCCCACCTCCTCAGTAGCACTAAGAATGTCCAACTGCAGCTTAGGCCTGCTCCCCGCTGGCAAGTGGACATCCCCCGAGGGCTCCCAGGCTGCCAGAGGGATGTCTGACTGCCAGCTTAGGCCCAATCCCCCAGGGAGCGGGCCTAAACCAGCAGTTGGTCATCCCCCGAGGGGTCCCAGACTGCGAGATGGCACAGGCCGTGCTGAGGGACCCCCCGAGTGCACTAATTTTTGTGCACCAGGCCTCTAGTATAATATAAATAGCTGTTTAGTAAATATTATAGTATCACTAATTCATTTATCAAAATATACTATTAGAAAGCCCCCCCACCCCCCTGCACACACACACACCAAGGGTGATATATGTGGATTGAACAAATAGTAAGGTAAATGAATAGCTGTTAAAACTTGATTTCTGGGCATTCAAATAATAATAATAATAATAATAATAATAATAATAATAATAGAGAAATTACTGAGTATTAGCCATGGTGCACACAGAACTCTCCACTATACCTTCGGATACTCACTACACAGACAGGTGATTAATGTCCCTTTTTATAGATTGGGAAATGTTGCCAGAGGGTTAATGTCACTCACCTTTGCTCAAACAGAAATTATGGGGCAAGATAATAGCAGGTGGGATTTATTGTGCTTTCAAGGTGTGCCTGGCTCCTCAGGCATCAAGTCAATGAGTCCCATAAGAACCCTCTGAGGAACCTGCTTTCCCAGGTTGCAGATAGAAATGAAAACATAGGTTAAGTTTACAGAGTGAGCTAAGTTAGCATTCAAAAGAGGGAAGTCTGACTGTTGAACATGTCCTTGTCACCTGTCATTTTACTGCTTTCCACAGGCCTCAGGCAGCCTCAGCTCTGCCCTCTGGCACGGTTCCTATCTCACTGCAGCCGGCTTCGGGCAGACTAGCTTGCCTTCTGTCAGATACGTTTAGGGTGCACACTTGAGAAGGATGTAGAGATAATCCATTCCATGTGTTAGGCGAAAAGTGATTGTCAGATGTTAAGTCAAATATTAAAAATATTAAGTCATTCAACATTTAAGGTTATTGCCCATAAGTAGATTTTTCTAATACATAAAAGGATAAGGCTCCATAAAACAGTTATATATTCAAATATTTGACAGTGCAGAATTATTGTTGCTGTGAATACATTTTTTTAAAAGTCTTCTCTTTGGCACTCACTATTCTCTTCTTTCTTTCTTTTTTTTTTACATTTGAAAATTCAGCACTGAGCAGTTTAGTCTTATTCTGAATGATTCTATTGAACAAAATTTGCATGTATCTGTAACCTGAACTATTCCAAAATTATCTATAATAATAAAAGCATAATATGCTAATTAGACCAGACGACCTTCTGGATTAAGCCAGGGCTGCGAGGGAAGCCCAGGTCCCGGCTGGCAGAGGGAAGCCGGTGCCTGCAGCCCAGGGAAGGAAGGCCTACTCTTGCACAAATTTCGTGCATTGGGCCTCTAGTACCATAATAAAAAGTGCAACATTACAGTTAGATCAGATAAATACTATCTCTTCTTGAGTTGGGCATGTGTTTGTTCTTTTGCAGTGATAAAAATTTAGGTGGGAGGATTGGACTTGCTGTACTATACTAATGAGATTTTCTGGACCACAGTTACTTCCTAAGAGAGTTTTGTTTTTTAAAGTGATAAATTACAAAACATATGCTGTGTGACTTAAGATGTTTGATGAAGATAATGCCAATGATGAGCCCAGATGGGCCTTTGCAATAAAGATAGAAGCTCAAGATGATACAAATTTTAATTAGTCCTGCTAATAAGATGTATGTAGGAAAGAGGTTGATAAAAGAAGTCTCTAAATTTCTCATATGTCATTCATTAATTCACCAGTGTCATGTGTCTATGTGTGCTAGGCCATGTACTAGAAACTAGAGATCCACTGATGATTACACAGTGTGGGCCTCAAAGAACTTACACTCTAATTGCACCCAGGGCTTTCTAAATATTAATGCTTGTCTTAATGAAGTTTCAATACCTTCTATAGCACACGGGAAATGATGGCCAACACAATTTTGTCTCTGACCTGTTTTACCTCGGATTGGACATCTGTAATTGCAAGGGTGGCAAGAGGGCGAGGACCAATACGCTCTCATGATAGATTTTCTGTCAACTCTCAATCTGTTTATCCTATGATATAGCTAAAATAGTTCAATGTTCAGTAAATTATGGTTAAAGTGATTTTACAGGTCATTTTCAATAGGTAATTTTACAACTGTATCACCTTAACCAGTTACTAAAACCATTGACAAAGATCATAGTTAAATAAGTATAGAGAGATTCTAAATTGTTGAAGAAACACTATTGTTGAAGCACAGGAAGGTGGTGTGGACAGAGTATGTATGATTGAACTGTAATGTTAAACTTTTATTAAATAAAATAATTGGTGTTAGCCTGATTCTAAAGCTTATCTTTCTGATAATATATCATAGTGTTAATTCTGAAGTCCTACTTGGAAGTCATAGAACTAAACACTCATTTTAAAAAAATATAAACCCCTAGAGTGGGTAGTATGTCATGTATAGAGATTTTAAAAGAAGAATGTTTGAGAATTTATGCATTGGCTATGAAAAGTGTCTTTAATAATGGCAATCATAGATTTTTTCTATATTTCAGGATGGATGCTAATGCTGATTTATAAATTATTTTCTCTATGCTTGAATCAAACTATAGCACAAAAATGGTTGATTCTGTCAAATGGGTAATTTTTTTTAAAGTAGCTTACTAGTTTAAAAAAGATCTATTAAGATTTATTTTGAAGAGAGAGAGGATTGGTAAACAAAATCAAAGATCACCCATATAGTTTTTTGTCTTTGTAAATGAATTTTAGTCGGACTGCTTTGATAAGGGTCAACCCTTCTACCATTTCCTTTGGCCTTCTGCTCAAAGCAAAGTGGATGGCCTTATTTCCTGCCTCACAAGTAAAATAGGAGCCATCAGAAATCGCTTTTATTTGCATCCAGAGACATCCTTTCCTATTTCAGTTCCTTCACATAGAAGAAAATAATAACAACAACAATAATAATAGTGGCAACAACTAATAGGAATTAAGTAAGCCTAAGGGGCCAGATTTTTTAAGTGCTTTAATAACAAGGATTATCTTAAGTAGTCTCTTATTTTTCCCATTTTTCAAATGATAAAACCAATAGCACAAGAAATCAAGGAGCTTGCCCAAGGTCACATAGCCAATAAATGATGGAGCGGGTATGTGACTCTACATGAGTGTGGCCTAGGACTGAAACCTGTCCTAAGCCTGAAGGGTATCTCCTACCCTGCTCTAGATCTCATACCTTCTGCCCCTCCAGAGACTGAGATGGGATTATATGTTTGCTTTCTGAGCACTCAGTCTTTCTCTCTCCATGGGCTCCTTCCTGTTCACATGGGAGAATATGCTTCAGGCAGAAGAGATGGGAGGAATGAGGTCACAGAAATGAAGATAACTGTGTGTGTGTGTGTGTGTGTGTGTGCGCGCGCGCCACACATATTTCAGTCTTACTGGAATATATTCTCTGATAATATGTTTTATTTAATCCTCTTAAAGGCAGTGATCTGGAATTATAATGTTCTTTCTCATGAGACTGAAAAACTGAATAGTTCTGCTAGGTCAGACTATATAGTGGCATCAGGATTCCAACCCAGGTCTCTTTAATCCCAAAACCCATGTTCTTTCTATATGATAAACATTTACCTAAACTGTGTCATATTTGAATACTTTTTGCTGGAATGTTGTGAATCCTTATTTGAAAATTCTACATATGTGTTCATAGACTCCTGAGCAAACAAGATCTGAAAGAAATAGATCTCTATCATCTTCCAAGCCAATAAAAGAATCGCCATTATATTTATTTCTTGGTGATCAGAATCTTCTCTTCCACTCTGAATGGCCTCTTTCTCTGAAAAGTTTGATATTCTAACACTTATTTATGAATAAATATTTCTTTTCCGGTTTTTGGTGCTTTTAAAACTTAATTCTCACCTCATCTTAAATTCTGCCAATTTGTAAGATATTTTAAAACAACTATGTACGTAATCAATCTATAAAGAAAAATTAATTTGAGTTGTCATCAATGTTTCTTCCTAAATTTCAGTATGCAAAATTCCATTCAAAAGCAAAAACACAGAATTATCTTCAGCATACAGAGTGGTGGGGGTGGGGGGACAGCCCTATGATGACCATATTGTAAAAGTGAATACACTGCAAGAAGCTGGCTATGGAATATTTGGGTTGGAAATCCTAAATATTACTTATAGTTTTAGAATACACACAAACACAAAAAATTCTCGTATGTCTCCCTCTGACAAAAAAAAAAGAAATGATAACTCTTCTCTTGGTTTGAACAGCTTCACCCAGCGATATCTTAGAGACAAATTGCTTGATTCCCCAGTGCTTTGTATCTGATAAAAGCAATTATTTAATCTAATCACATGTTAGTATATATTTAAAAGATTCATGTGGAGTGATGCCATAATGTTGATTGGCATCAATGTCCTTATAGGTCCCCATTAGTCTTGTATATGAGACCTTAAAGAGTATGCATCCAAAAAGAAGCCATTTGCATTTTTTCCCAAACTTACATACTAGCAAATATTTTAATAGTAGTAAACATGGCTGTTAGATACTGTACATTCTTGCAGGTATAACTCTAATGATGACACTCACCATGCACCCACCTTCAAAGCAGAAGCAGACTTTTGATCAGTTCCATCATTTGTCTTCCTTAGACATCCACATGGGAGGTTTTCAATAGTAACACCAAAGAACTTCTTCCAAGCGGCAGCTTTTAAAAAAAAAGGAATCAAGTTATCTTGATTTATTGCTGATATTGAAAACATTTAAAATTTAATGTGTTTTTTTTTACTTTTTTAATTTTAATTTTTTTATTTTTTTTATTGTTTAAAGTATTACACATGTTAGTACATATATCTCCTTTTTTTCCCCCATTGACCTTCCCCCAGCCTCCCCTACCCCCTGTTGCATGTGTGTTTTAAGTGTCATGATTTACTGAGAAATATCCAGGGGATAAAAATAGGTCAGTAGCACAGTGGCGATATTTATATCCACTTAGAAGTTAAAAAACAAAAACAAAAACAAAAAACAGTTCATAAAAAAGGGGGAAGAAGGAGAGGAAAAAAGCAAAAGAAACTGCATGTTGTTCTGAGTAAGTAGGCAAACATTATTTTAGGGTCCTTTGTCTCATTTTGCCTTTCACTTTCCTAGATCTGTTAGCAGCCATCATGTTCACGCTCAGAAACAAAGGTCAAGTATTCTTGGAATGAAGCATTTGGGGTAGTTGTTAGTTTGTTTTTCTTTAAATAAATAACCAGATTTATTCTGGTTAGAATAATGGGGGTAAAACAAGGTTACGTAGTCTCCTTCCTGGGATTATAATGAAAACAGTCTTCAAAATGCAATTGGAAGCATGGCATGAAAGCATAATCTTCTAGATAGAGTTGGAACAGGGACTCACTCCTGAGCCTCCCTAGACCTAATTACTGCTAAATTGGCAAAAGGAGCTGGAATTACTTTGGATAGTGCTTTGCCCTGTGGTTTTGATGTGCTACAGATCAACGTAATTGTATTAGTTCTGGGTGTTTAGAGCTACACATATCCCAAGTTGTTTCTCAGCATTATAATAACATTTCACAAACTGCATTACGAAAAGCAGACAAGAATAGAAAGACAATCCAGGTAATGCTGTGATACACTAGGCAAGAGGATTTGTATAGAGTTCAGTGGACAGGGAGTGGGAAGATATGAAAGAACTTTGAGACAATAAGTGATACAATCCAAACTTTCCATGGTGGGGGATGCGGGGGGAGAGGGCAAGGTGATCTAGTAACCCTGGGAAAATGGAAAAGACACAGTACTCAGGGAAAGCAGATTTGTCACTAATCCAAGTGGCCTCTGAAGTCAGACACACCAGGCTCTTAACCCTGATTTTACTACCTACCAGCTATGTATCCTTGGGCAAGTTATTTAAAATGTCTGTTGGTTCTTTAAAAAAAATCAAGCTAAGACTACCTTCTTGTGTTACTATATTTAAGAATTTTTTTTTAATTGTATAGAATAGTTTAGCCTAGTCCCTGGTACCTAACAGATGCATAATATTTTTATTGGTATTTTGTATTTCCTGCAACCACTACTGAATATACCAAATCTTACCCTTCCTTAACAGTAGTTGCAGTCCCATTCTTATCCAGCCACTATGAGATTTCCCATGGTTTTCCCTTGTTCTCTGTGACTCTCGTAGCTCCAAAAATTATGAGTTCAAAATCAAATTTATCAAATTTCTTCCTCAACTTCTTGTTCCTTCTTTCCTATTCCTCCTAACTCCTAATGGTGTGTCTCTGCCATGCTCTCCAGCACCAGAACCTTCTCCTAAAACCACTGCTCTCTCCACTCGGCATGGTCACCCAGCCACCCAAGGTGGTTAAGTATACAACCAACTACCAAGCAAAATAGAGACAGACGCATTGAGAGCAGGCAGAAAGCTCTGGTGTGTGTGTGTTGAGGTGGGGGGTGAAGGGGTGGGATTGAGAACAAAAGAAAAAAAGAGAGAACTCATGGACATGAACAACAGTATGGTGATTGTGAGTGGGAGGGGTGGGTGCAAGTGGAAGAGGGCATAGATGGGATAAATGGTGATGGACAAAATAAAAATTAAAAAAAATTCTCTCAGTTTCCATAAAAAAAACTATTTCCCATCCATCCTTCTTTCACTGTTTATCCTCACTGCTACTCACCACTTTTTGCATTTTGTCACCTACTACTGGGATTGTTGAATGACCACTTGTCTCCTTCCACAGTCAGCAGGAATGTTCTTCCTCATTTTTCAAGGTCACTAAGTCATCCACCCTACCCCACCTATGATGAAAAGTTTGGATTGTATTACTCATCATCTCAAAATTCTTTCATATCTTCCCACTACCTGTGTGCTGAGCCAGAAACAAACCCCCGTGCCTGGCACATCATGCAGCATTAGCCAGACTGTCTTATCTGCTTTCAGTCCATTACTGCCCTACAGAATATTATTAGTAAAATACTCATGTTTTATGTCAAACTATCTCATGAGAAATCAAGTTTACGTGCCTGTCTTTAATCACTTGCCTTCACACCTTTGCTTAGGTAGTTCCTCTATCTAGAATGCTTTTTTCTCAATTCTACTCCTCAAAAATTAAGTATGTTCCCATATCATTTTACTCATGAGATCTTTTTAATCCTCTATCTTGAAATTTATCTTTTTTTCAACTACCATAAATGTATGTATCACTACCAATGAAGATGTTATTTAATCTGCACAATACTTTGCTGCTTATAGGTATACTTGTATATTTTATTTATAAAATGATGTATATTCTATTCTGTGTTGCTTATTTGCATATTAATTGGTATTCCCAGTGATAATGCTATTGTCATAAAAAGCATTTTTTCTCTTTATGTTATTGAGGTTTTATGAGAAGAGTTTATTCCATTACTTAGAGCTAGCTGTAAATTAGAATAAAACTTTAAAAGCAAAGGATACAAATACTCAGTATTCATTTAACTAAATACACACACACACACACACACAGAAGCACATACTTATTCTAAGATATTTTCTGTGCTAGATACTATTTGTATTTAAAAAGTATAAAGGAATAGTGATTCAAATGATAATTTATTTTAGCTGTGATGAATGCCAATAATGGAACTGAGTATAATGAAGACACCATGGCAACAACAGTGCAAAATCAGACCAGAGAAGAGTTGTTTTAGAAGGCTGAAAGGACAGTTTTGAATGGAAAAAGGAACTTGCCAAAAACAGTAATATTCACACAATAAATGTTTTAAAATGCCTACAAAATATAGATAGATAAAAGATGTGATAAAAAAGAGAAGTCAAGAATAATTCTAAGATTTTATGTTTATAGACTGATAAATGGATAAACAAAATGTAGTATATACATAAAATGGAATATTATTTATTCTTAAAAAGGAAGGAAATTCTGTTGTATGCTACAATATGGATAAACTTGAGGACATTATATATAACTTACATAAACCAGTCACAAAAAGACAAATACCATATGATTTTACTTATATGAGGCATCTAAAGATGTCAAATTCATATAAATGAAAAGTAGAATGATTTTTACCAGGGCCTGGGGAAAGGAGGCAGAAAGAAGGAATTGTTTAATGGTTCTAGAAGATCTGTTTTACAACAATGTAAATATATTTAATACTAGTGATCTATACATTTAAACTGTACATGTGTACCATCTATGGTCAATATGGTAAATTTTGTTATGTTTTATACCACAATAAAAATAATCAGTCTTTCTTTGGCCCATAAGGCCTAGTGCTACCTATGTAGCATCCTATCTTACCAGTCTTTCCCTTAATACAACTGCACTAGAATATTTCTCTTCAAATACACTTAGTACACTCCGGCCTTAGAGCCTTTGCACTGGCTGTTCTGATTTTCCTCTTTTATTTGCATCAACTGTTCCCTATTAACTGTTCAAGTCCTGGCCAAATGTTATCTCCTCAGAGAGTCTTTACCTGATAGCCTAGTATGCAATCTAAATCCTATCCCCTTACACTGGTTGTTTTTTCTTTGTGGCATTTACCACCACCTGACTTAGAGATTTATTTGTTAATTTTTTGTTTTCCCCGTGAGAATGTAACAGTCATCACAATAAGGGCTTTGTCTCTTTTATTGATTGTTCATCACTTTAGAACCAAGTTTGATAGCAGTGCCTGATATAAGGACATTTATTTAATATTTGCCAACTAAATAAGTAAATGAAAGATAAGTCTTTTCAACACCAAGAGTGAGCCTTATGATTTAAAATATTGCTCATAATTATTCTGAATGTCCTGAATTCCACCTACACTTCTGTCATATTCTACTGGTATGTACCCACAACTATGAGAGTGACAACCATACAATGAGGCACCCACCTTGCTTTGCCAACAAATTAGTTGCCTAAAAACAAATGGCCTGATATATACATAATGGATTATGTCCACAATGAGAAGAGATTTCAAGCAATCCTATCCTTCTCTGCCTTCCCATCTTCACCACCCCTTCCCATAAAATACCCTGGGTCCAATCCTTTTATTTTAAATTTGAAAACAAGATTGAACATTGGGAAAGTTATGGACCTTAACTTACATTCACAAAAAGAAACATAAGAGAAGATCATGTTTGATAGGTTTTGATGGAAATATGCAACTTAAAGTTTTATACATGATAATAAGGAAGGGTTACTTTGGGAGCTAAAGATAATTTTTTAAAATTTGGTTATTTTATAATTTGTAATCATTTTTTTCATACAGAAATCTACCCTGATAGCCTAACTTTGTTCTTAATATTCCTCATGTTAACGTTGACATTAACATTCACATTATAAGAATATTTTAAATGCAAGAATAGATATAATTCTAAACTGAATGATTTTAGATGTATTTTGTAGGAATAAATGCTTTTGATTTGGACTCAAATAGGTTCAATTCGCTTTGCAAACCCCTCCTGTTTCCAGTTCTTAGCGCTAGACATACTGCCCTCCACAGATGGTGGATGTCATTTGATCCTGGCCCTTTCTAGCAAAATCACATATGTCAGCAAATGAGCCTAAAACAACTCCAGGTTTCAAATGCAAAACATTTGTAAATTGCACTGATTTATAATCAGGACAACATAATAAACTACAATCTAGTTATTCTCAGTGGGCCTTATTCAGCAGAAAAGAAGCCAAGAAAGGATGTTGTTGAGCTTGGCTCTTTCAGTACTAGGCTTGTGGAAATTCAATTACTTGCCTCTGGAAAGTACTGGAATGATAGCCTTGGAGAATAAAATCCCTCATCATTTCAGAATAGAGAATAAAAGGCCAGATTTGCCTGTTACCAAAAAGGCCCACCAAGAAACTGAATTCCCAGGAAAATCCATTTTCAACTTGAATTAAACACATTCATCCCTCTGGCATGGCTCAGTGGTTGAGCGACGACCTATGAACCAGGAGATCACAGTTTGATTCCAGGTCAGGGCACATGCAGGTTGTGGGCTCAATCCCTAGTGTGGGGCATGCAGGAGGCAGCCAATCAATGATTCTCTCTCATCATTGATGTTTCTATCTCTTTCTCCCTTCTTTCCTGAAATCAATAAAATATATTTAAAAACATATGCACACATTCACAGTCAACTAGTAATGTCCTCTATCAGTTCATCACACCCCCAGCTTGTTTTAGGTATTAATTTAATATCAACTTGAATTGTTATGGTACAGGAGTGTATATAAAGGCAGAATGTTTCTATTGTTGTAGTTATTCTTAATTATGAAATTATTTCTTCTTATGCTGAAAGGCTAGAGGAAGGCCGAGTCACATAAGCCAGAACCAAGATGGCATTTTAAGTGGGTTACTATGTAATTCAGGTCTCAATGAGAATCTTGATTTTAAAAAGTCTCTTACAGAAAAAGAATAGGAATAATGCATGTGAAGCATCAAATAAAACAAATTATTTAGGAAAAGTAAAGTACCTGAAGCTGTTGATGCCTGTAGTGTTTTTATATTTTCAAGAAAAAATGCTGCTGTTTCCCTTCTGAAGGGAAATCGGTTCTGTCATTTGTGTCCTTCTGAGAATTTAATGGGATAAGAACTAAGCTAAAATAAAATTTAAAAAGAACCAACAACCCATCAAACATATCTGACTAATTTGAACCACATAGAGTTAGACTGTCTCAGGTTTATATTTCAAAGCCTGAATATCTAAAAAAATTGTTACAATCATAAATGGTCTGCAAACAAAGGACATAAGGCTGTGAGTGACCATATTTCTACAAAAGCTTTATAATTTTATAAACCCCAAGTTCCCAAGACTGTTCAATTAGTTTGGTACCAAGCAAGACAACACCAAACACCCTTAAATTCTGGGTTATCGTCCATATAGTCTGTCAATTGCTGGATGACTTTTATTTTCCTCAATGAAAATGTAAATGTGTTGTAGCTACGACATTAAACTCTGAGCATTTTCATCAAAAAAGTTTCCTTGCGATTAGAAACAGTTCCCTCTGAAAATTTTATAATTAGAAGATTAAAATGTAAAAGACATAAATAAATTTATTTATTTATTGTAAAACCTTTATTATTTTTGTTTTATTCCTTCTTATCCATCCACATAAGTGTTTCTTTTCTACTTGAAATAAATTCTAAATTATTCAAATTTAACAATAATATACTTAATACTTAAGGTATAGGTTTTCTAATTACTGCCTGAAATAAAGAACTGCAAGTTAAATAAATAATATCCATTTAAATTGATGAAATTGGGTGATATTCTAATCATTTCATATTTTAGATGATTTATTTATACACGGTCTTGTTCTGGAATGATTTAAAGCAAGCTAAAAATACAAGCAACCTAGAAAGACAATTTTTATTCAAAAGCAAGGGAAACAAAATAAAGGAAAATAAGATCAGACAAATAAAACAAATCCCAGAGTGAAAGCCAAAAATAATAGTGGCAGTGAAACCCTATCCACTCGTGGGAGATGGGACAGAACATTGATCAGCGTTCCATGCTTTCTAGCAGGTAATGGGACTAGAAAACATGGAATCTATAAGTTCAAAGCAAAGCAGATGATTATGACAAGCACTGATATTCCTATAATGAGACAGGAGAGAAATTACCTTTTGTGTCCTTCTGAACAGATACTGAAAGATTTATTTAATAAACACCTCTTTTACCACCCTTCAAATCAACACAGTGATGTATGTAATTGTATTGCTTCTATATAATGTACCTTCATGTAAACTTATGACATTACTGAACTGTGACCAGCACGGCCAGTGGTGATCCTGAGGAGGGGCGGTGAAGAATTAAAGAAAACAGACAAGAGAATACAGTTGGGGCCCGGTGGATCACTGCCTGGATGAGGAAACAGTGACACAGCCTGTAAGCTGAAGCTTTATTTTATAGTCAGATCACACAAAGCAAAACAAGGACAAGATGTTTACAATGTTCTTGCGAGTTTCAAATCTCCTTCTTTCCTGTTGTTGTCATTCGCTGAACTCTATCAAGCCTTGTTTTGGCAGCACTTGCTACATCCCCTGCAGCCCACATCCCTTAGCTACCTAGGACTGCAGGGTCAGACTACAAGGTCAAGCTTACAACCATAGCCTTTTGGCTATAATTGTGCTGGGAGGGCTTTGCCCTCCAAGCTGGGACTTGTATGTGGCTTTGCCACAAGTCAGTCCAAGGCTTGAACCTGACCAAACGCTGTAGCCACTCTCCACACATTACAACAAAGCACAGTTCACTGAAAAGCATTTTACCCAGGGACAGTTTATTAGAGTTCTCTTTGGGAGGATGGCTTGATTCAGAGGTGAATTTTGTTGCAAAGGGAATACATGGGCAATAAGTATACATTGTGTGGCACTTTTTCTACTGAGAACTTAACTCATATTATAACTAAGCCATTTATATCATTCTAGGCTGTAAGCTTCATAAGAAAAAACAACGACAACAAAAAAAAACAGCACTGTACCCTCAGCTCCTAGCAAAGCATCTGACTCTCAGCAGCCATGTGAACATTTGTTCAATATTGAGTAAGTGCATAATTTCAGGAATTAGTACAAATATAGTGCCTTTCACTCTAGCATTTCAGAATTTACTCCCTGACAAGCAGCTGGAGGGCAGGTGAAATACTAATATGTGATAGATTATTGTGGCGGTCCATGATTGAGGCAATCAGTTAGACTCACTTGAGCTTCTTTCTAATGATGCTAGTGATTGTCAGTACGTTGCCTGAAATTAGTTAACGCTAGACTTATATAGCAAGAGGTAACCATCTTTTATTAAAATTGTATACTACTAAGCCAGCACAAGTTTTGTTATTGAGCATAATCATATTGGGGAACTCTGGGAGAAGCTGTAAAGATGCATCTTAAATTTATCCCACTCGATGGGTGAGGGAACTGGGGTTTTATACACAACTTCCATCAGTCACGTCTTCAAATATTCTACCATTAGACTTTTAAACTTTTTCAAGCATTAAGAGGAAAGGGAGAAGTGAAAGAAATAATAATGTATTCATTTATTCATCCATTCTCTTTTGTCCTCCTCCCTACCCTAGAAGGGTTATTCAGTACAGATTCATACATGATGAGCATAAACTCCCCAAACAGAAGACTTTTCTGTCACCTGATTGACATTTTGATTTTACCCATTTGCAATTTAATTTCTTTATTATTTATATTAAAACATCTTCTCTCTCTCCTGTTGGAAATTTTCAGTGATTTACAATGGCAACTGTAGCTGAAAACAAGCTACACAACTTAAGTTATAAAGCACAAATATGCCCTTTCTTGCATCCAAAAATAGCCTCAATCAAATAAGGTTAGAGAATAATGGTTCCCAAGGAGCTTGCAACGCCAAGGACATCCAACTTTCCAATTTATAGTCAGAGAAGTTACATATGAAAAACAAAATATGTTTCATTGTTAAGCAAACACTCTTTCTGGAGAGTCAACAAAAGTGTGGGCAGCTTATCTGAATATACAAGTAGCAAACTTTTGAGCTACAGAATGTTAACGCTGAAAGCCAAGTCAATAATTTGAAATAAAAGTGGAAAATAAGAAAAAATATGGAAATTTTGGTCTAAAAAACTGTTTCTAAATTAAGAAAGTTTGATACACATACAAATCCTGGGGACAGTAGGTATAGTGAGGGAAAACTGGTTAACTCTTCAAGGCTCCAAAATGCCACATGGAAAGTCAATTTTACCATTAAGATGAGTTTTGGCTGTAACAGACATAAATATCGAGGCTCCAGGAAATAAGAGGTTATTATTTTCTCTCCTACTTAAACGCGGTTCAAAGGTGGGTGGTTAAGGCCAATGTGGCAGCTTTGTGCTGTCATCAGGGATCTGATGTCTCTTTTCAACTTCAGTATTCTAACACATGTCTGCTATTTCTAAGGTTTTCCCATGTTTTAAAGTGACTGCCAGAACTCCCGCCATCACTTTGGCATTGCACACCAGATGCAAGATGAAAGACAGAGCAAAAATATCTCCTTCCCAAATAATTTAAATCTATGAACAGTTTTGCTGAAATTTTACATACTTTCATATGTTCCCACTGTGGTCAGCACTACTTATCTCATGGCCACAGCTAACTACAGTGGGATCTGGAAATACCATTATTTGTTTTTTGTTTGTTTAATACCAGGTGGCAATGACCAGGATGGTATTGTAACTAAAATTTATATGTATACCAGACTCACTTAATTTAGACTCAGCTATTTATAGCCTTAATTTTCATTAGTTTTTTAAAATTTTCTACTTTATGTTACAAGTTATTAACTAAGTTTTTGTCTTTAATGTTTTGTTAATATTCAAATTTAAGTCATTGTAGTCAAAGGGAAAAGCAACTTTTGTTCTAGGCAAATAGAAGTTACTGTCTCTGCAGCCACATGAAATAAGACCACAAAAAATGAAAAAGGAAGAGGAAAAAGCCTTGTGTGTTGCCTTTAACTTAGAAATAGGCAGAGGAAAAGAGGATGGGCTAGAATTCAGGGGTGGGCAAAGTTTTTGACTCGAGGGCCACAATGGGTTCTTAAACTGGACCCGAGGGCCGGACAAAAGCATGGATGGAGTGTTTGTGTGAACTAATATAAATTCAAAGTAAACATCATTACATAAAAGGGTATGGTCTTTTTTTTTTTTTTTAGTTTTATTCATTTCAAATGGGCCGGATCTGGCCTGCGGGCCGTAGTTTGCCCACGGCTGGGCTAGATAGTACCATTCCTTAAAAATCTTGACCAACCAACGAAGAGTCATTCTCCTTCACCCATCCTCTTGACATCAGAATGTGCACCCAGTGCAATGCTGAGTTTTAATAGCCAGTGCTTGTGGTAGGTTGACTCTATGCCAAGTTGTTTTCTAAGGGACAAATGTACCCCTTGAGCCAACCATGTGCCATGGGTACTACTTTCTCCATTTTACAGATGAGAAAGTAAAGTGCCAGGGACATAGAGTTAGAAAGTGGTAAAACTATGATTTTGACCCAAACATTTAGACTCTAGAGCCATATTCTTTACCACCATGCTATATTCTATCTCCTTTTTATATCTTTAACAGGCCAGGGATTGGGGAAGAGGGGGCATATGCCCTGGTCACAAAATTCAATAGTTGAAATGAACAGTATTGTGATGAAATGTTTTTAAAATAAATATGAATGCAAAAATGCATGATAAATAAAATATCAAATTTTTGAATAAACATAGAAATGTTTGAGGCAGAAAAATGTCCTATGCTTTTTTACTCTGTGACATCTGACAAGAGAATGATTGGTCCCATTTTTTTTTAATTTTCACATTACCTAAACCAAGCTTTCTCAATAGTGCCACTATTAGAATTTTGGGCTGGAAAATTTTTGTAGGGGGTTTCCTGTACATTGCAGAGTATTCATCAATATCCTCAGATTCTAGTCATTGGATGTCATAGGCACCTCCTCCAGTTGTGACAATCAAAAAATGTCTCTAGACATTGGCAAATGTCCCATAGGGGAGAAAGTCAACCCAGTTGACAACCACTGACAACCAATTAGATGCATCTGATTTATTTTTGAATTATCAAAAATAATTTCAAGTCCCTTTAAAACTGCACAATGTTTTCATAACACATTCATCTCAGGAATGTGGTTAATAACTATTACAAATGGGTTTGTTTCGTACAAACACACTTAGCCTACATGATAAATTCATTGCAATTTAAAAAGTCCTTTGCTCGTTGTGATTTTAAAAATCTTCTGTAATTTGATTATTTACCATTTAAAGAAGAGAGGAGTTGAAGCTAATTGTTTCATAGTGCTATCATTACAACTTTAGATAGTTATTAATATTTACATTTTTTTACATTAAATAGCCTTGTAAATCATAGCTAAGATCCCAAGTCCTCATTAAAGAAACAAACAAATCAAATATATAAAAAGGAGAAGGATATGGAAGAGGAGGAAAACAAGGAGGATGAGGAGAAGCATCAGAGAAAAAGAGGAAGGGGGGAGGTCACTGTTAGAGATAGGAAAGAAGAAGAGGAGGACGATGGGGAGGAGGAGAGAAGGAGGCAAAGGATGAAGAGGAGAAAGAAGAGAAGGGAGAACAGGGATCATAAGAGCCCAGGATAGAGCACAGACACACAGGATCACTCCTGCTGGTGAAGTGGAAAGAATCTGTATGGGCTTTTGAGTCTCATTGACTTTGCTTTGAATCCTGACTCCTCCTTTTCTTAACGATGCAATTTTGGCTGGGTTACTAACTTCCCTGTTAAGTGTGCTCAATAAAGCATCTAGAACTGTGCCAGAAACACAGAGACAATGCATGGTATTTCCATTATCCTTTCCTGTTAATGTTCGAGTGATTTCTTTCCTTATTGGGTTCATAACAGGTTTTCATATGCTCCTGAAGCCTAAGAATGGGATGCAGGACAACTTACTTTCTATGCAAAATTTCAATGCAACAAAACAATGTATGTGTCCATGAAGTGGGTCACATTTCTGCTTCTCTCGTCCTTGTGTTACTCTGCAACTCATCAATTCCAATCTAGGTCCTGTTCTCTAGACCACTGAGATAAATAGACCCGTGTCAGAGCCAGCAGGAGCTCTCAGCACTGCTGCTCTGAGTTATTCTGAGTCCATATATTCTCCTAAATTCTTCCTGACTACACCAGGCCTGGTTCTTCCTTGAACCCTGCCCATTGTACTAACTGTTGGGAACTTAGTCCAAGTTCCTCCTTTATACTCTGCTCACTAATTACAGGTGTTGGGTCTGAGCCCTTCTGTTTGGTGGACCTTCTTGGATGCCGGGTCTTAGATGGAGAAGCCATAAGAGGTTGTGGGTGTATAAGAAGGAGTCTTTATTGCAGAAGCCAGTGGCCACATGGCCATCAGACAAGACAATCCTTTACAACAAAGTCTATACAGGCAGGCAGCCAGACACTGGCTGGTAAATACATATCTTTCCCATAAAGCAGCATCAGTCTCTGTACCCACAGCTATTATCTGAGCAGCCTCACGCTGCCTTCTAGACTCACCGCCTCACATCATAGCGGTACCTACAGCTCTCTGGCTCAGCAGCTTCTCCTAACCCTAATCCTAACCCTATCCCTGCCCAGCACACTGGCTGCTAACATGGTTGCTATATCGGAGCTCTCTATGAACTCAGCCTTACATTGTAGCAGTAAGGCTCTCAGCTCCGTCTGAGCTCTCCTCTCTCCTGCACACATAGGAGCTACATTCTCTGTGCCTGCCACCTCTCTTCTCAGAGCTCTCTAGCCTCTGCTCTCCCCAGCACACTCTCTAGCAGACTGCTACACACACTTTTGGTCAGTAACCTGTATATTACCCCCAAAACAAAGAAGACTAGCTGCCAACAGTGACATCAATCATTTGGGTTACAGAAGGGCACAGCGTACCGTGGATTGGCCTTGGGCACCCTGATTTGGCTCATGCTCAGAGCAGCCTTGGCCATTCTGGTGTATTGACAAGGCCTCTGTGCTCCTATTGGCCTTGATTATCCAGGGACCCTGGTGTGGTTCCCACAACCTGGTACCAGAATATCATATAAGACTTCTAGTAATAAAAAGGTATGTGTGGAGGATGAAACTGCCTCAATATTAGTGTCCACATTAAAATCAAACTACCCCTGGTTTAAGTAATTAATTCTCAGTTTGCATTAAAATTAAAATGTTAAGTAAATATTATCTATAGAAGTACTTCTCTGTTGTTTTCCGCAATGAATGTCTCAATGATCCATTTTTTATTTTTCTCATATTGAGAGACCAATTAGTTAAATATATGCTGAAGTGTTCCTCAAATATCATCAATGAGAAAATACCTCTGCTATTTATAGTCCATCCTTTTGTAGTTCTTGTTTACATACTTTTTATTTAATGTTGAAGAGTGTAAGCTAAATTTAGTCAGAAATGTCTACCACTATGTTTATTTTCATATCCTAACTTGAGCTTTTCTTTTTGAACTAAAAATAGTACAATTGCAATGTTTTCTATTTAAAGATGTGCTTTTTGAAGATAAAATATAACATGCTTAAAATTATACTGTTTCCATGAATAAAGGGACTTCATAGGGATGGCTAGAACATCAAGCAATTGAAATAATGCCATCTCTTCACAACATTCAATGTCCTGTTAAATAGTCTGTCAGACTCCTTCCAGTGAACTCAGATTATTTACAAACATTGGATTTTTAAAAATACATTTATCTGAGGAAGCCATAAATAACAAGTTCAACTTCTTTGAGTGGTTAATGCATTTAATGAATCTGCAAAGTGTAGATAAGCTATTTTACTAAGGTTTATGCTGCATAAGAGGAAGACACACCAGAAACATCAAAAAACTACTCCTCCAGCACAAAGGGATTTTATTATTGGAAATCAGAAAGAACACTGTCCTAGAACCTTATGAGTAATGCATGACCCAGTAACAAAGGAGAGGTATTAGATCAGTGGTTCTCAACCTGTGGGTCGCGACCCCTTTGAGGGTCAAATGACCCTTTCACAGGGGTCGCCTAAGACCATCGGAAAACACATATATAATTACATATTGTTTTTGTGATTAATCACTATGCTTTAATTATGTTCAATTTGTAATAATGAAAATACATCCTGCATATCAGATATTTACATTACAATTCATAACAGTAGCAAAATTACAGTTATGAAGTAGCAACGAAAATAATTTTATTGTTGGGGGTCACCACAACATGATGAACTGCGTTAAAGGGTCACGGAATTAGGAAGGTTGAGAACCACTGTATTAGATGCTGGCTGCTGCAGGTTGGGCAAGTGGAGAAGTAGATTCTAAGCTGGAGATCAGCATGGAGAAGGCTTTTTAGGGAGTGCTCCTGAGCCAGCTTCTGCAGAAGGGAAGGAAGCAGAATTTGGCAGAGGAAGATGTTGGATTGTGATGCAGTCACAAGGAAGGCCTTAGCCAATCATATGGGGAGCTTAAAATCACAATGGCCTTCCACAGTTTTTAAGAATTAGAGTTGGGAAGCTGAGCCTTTACATCTTCATGCCAAGGGGATATGACTTTGGGGAAGGTGTCTCTTCTCAATTGAGGCAATTGTGAAGATAACTGGTTGATAACTGTGAGCTGGAAGTTGATAGCACACCCAGCAGCTGAAACAATATGCCCTTCATTCCTGAAGAAGGTTCTGGATGGTACAATACGTCACCTACTAATACTATACTGTGTTTTATATTTTTTTCAAAGCCACTTTTTAAATAAACACCATTATGTAAGCCCTTCAAAAGCATCATTAATATACCCATGAAAGAAATTATAAAATAAGCTGTTTGAAAAACACAGGTATAGCATAAAATTATATTTTCAAAGACATCAATGACTATAAATATTGTTCAGCCAAAACATTTATCAGTTGGGTAAACTGGGGTATCATGAGGTAAAAGGTTTTGTACTAAGTCACAGTGTTGGTTAGTGTAGATGCAGGCCTTTATGCTCCACCATTCTTTACCCTATAATATCTTACACATAGTGTTTCCCTCTTGCTCTATAATAAATCTATTTCCTAGAAATCCTACATAATGAAGATCTATAAATGTTGGGGGAGAAATAACAAGCACATGTACAAAAATCATAAATCTTTGGGATAATGGCCAAGTTTTCATGGTCAAACCCCAACAAATTTCCAATCTTTCCAAGAATACTATAATTACATCCACTTCCTCCTTTATCTTCCTCAATGAAGAAGTGCATGTGGTATTTCGGAAATGGGAAGTCACCTCTTTTGGTTGGCCTGAGGTGTCAGAGTCAGGGAAACTGATAAAACTATATTTTTAAGTTCTTGTACAGTGCCCCAGTCTCAGCAAATCCACTGTTTGGCCATGCTGGGATGGTATTTAACTGGATTGGTAGACATGGAAGAAAACCATAAAGTTGGTTACACTCATCCCTGTGGATTTAAGTCCCCTATGATTTACCCAGGGAGTTGTTTCTGGGTATTGCATAAATGGATTACCCAGGACACTTAAGAATCTCTGCTAGAGAAAAAATTATATGACTTATACCAGCCTAAGTAGTCAATCTAAGTCTACATTTACATCTGGGGTCAGTCTCTGAAATCAAAACACTCAAGAGCCCTGGCCGGTTTGGCTCTGTGGATAGAGTGTTGGCTTGTGGACTGAAGGGTTCTGGGTTGGATTCCAGTCAAGGGCTCATGCCCAGGTTGTAGGCTCCATCCCCAATACAGGTCGTGCAGGAGGCAGCCGATCAATGATTCTCTCTCATCATTGATGTTTCTGTTTTCTCTCTCTCTCTCTCTCTCTCTCTCTCTCTCTCTCTCTCTCTCCCTTCCTCTCTGAAATCAATAAAAATATATTTTTAAAAAACTCAAGAAAAAAAATGGAGGTATTATAATCAAAGAGAAACCAAACATTGAAACATCTGCAGATCCGATCCTCCCTGCAAGTATGAAATGTGATCAATAGTATATTTGGTGAATATTGGCTGCCATAAAAGTTTCAGGATGAACCAGAGGAGAAGATAAACTGTCCATGAACTTGCTGTCTGGATTGAGCCCTGCCAGCCATATTGAACTTGCCAGCCCACATCTCAACAATAATGCATGTTGATAACCAGAACGCGAGCAATACTGCTGACCTTGCTGCACAATGGAAGAGCCACATGTCCTACCACAAATGTGCATGCTGCCAGTGATGGTGATGCGGGGCCTGACTGTGAGCACTACAGATGATACTATTGAAGGTGCATCCAGGACCCATTCACACCAGAGAGCCTAATCAGTTGTAACATACGTTGGGGGAAGTAAGTGAAGTGTGAGTTGCTAATTTCTGTTTTTCCCTAGAAAATTGAGTGTCACAGGCCTATGGCAGTGCTTAGTCTCTTGAAAATTTTGTTATGCATATATTCTGAATAACTTTGCCCAAGGAAATTTAAATGTGGTGTGAAAAATTCGAGTTAAAGGTGCTTCCCCAGTCAGAACTCATCTAGAAATGATATCCATGGTTAATTCCAAGGCAGGAGTCTGCCAACCTAAATGGATAGGTCAATCAGATTTTTCAAATTGAATGATGAGGTAATTTTTATGCTGCCCTCATAGGTCAAAGACCAATAGGCAAGCTGCCCAAGCTGTGTGCTGAGGTTGACAGACCTTGCACACAGAAATTATTTAAATGTTAGTTCCACAAACTCAGTCACTTCTACTAATTTAATTACAAGGTCTTCCTTGATAGGTGATAGTTTTATACACATGCACCATTATTCAGCACATTGGATGAATTCTATGTCGTTAGGCTTGTTTCTGGGGGTAAGAGAGAACTTAAAGTTAAATGTATCTACTTCTGACATTGCTTAACCTTAGGGACTCTTTCCAAAAGGCAGAGTCAAGTTGGCCCAAACTCTTGAGTTTCATCACATCAATTCAGCAGATTTACTGGCTAATTAATTTTTGGAATAAGGGTGAAGAAGGTGAATCTCAAAACTGATCCCTAATATTCCCTAGCCTTCTCTCTGGCAGCTGTATTAGAAGAAACTTTAGTCAGTTTTGACTCCTACAATCCTTAAGTTCCAAGTGTTTGATATAATTGAAGTGTGAATTGGAGGAAATAAGCATTTTTAATACTGACATTTTGATTCTCCAAAAGCCTAAAGTTCAAAGTCCTAATATTCCACCTCTCATTTGAGGCAGCCTGTTGCTGTGAAAATACAACCAGGTTATTGAAATCATGACTTCTCTGAATAGTGCATCAGAAAATACTGGTACTCACATCTATTTTATTTTTTATAAGGCTAACATATAGACATTAGGATGCGTTTAGAATTGTAAAATAAGGATAATCTAGATTCTACATTGTAGATTTTATATTCAATTCTGTCCCCAAACCCTCACGTGACCTGGGAAACTTGTTTTTCATCTTATTATAAAGAAGCAAGATCTCATGATAAGTAGAACTCCTGACCTCTAACATTCAACAATTCTACATTTATACCTACAGATGTAACAATTACAAGACAAACTCCTGCATCTTGCTGATATCAGCTTTTTAACCTATGTTTTTCCCTCTTACCTGGTTGCTATCAACTAAGTCTAAGTCCCCATCAACTCTTGGTTAAATTACAGCAAGAAATTTCTTGTAGCTCTGAGCATGTTTATGATTCTACTCCTGAATGGTCGTTTTACCAGCAGTGAATTCCATTGCTGTAAGGTTTGAAGTTTAAAAGCCTTCATGTAACCTGAAAAACTCAGTATTATTTGGACCTTATCAGAGATTTAAGTCTAATTTTCTCCCACATTCCTATCTGGCACTTCATTCAAATATACCAGTCATGTTTTCTACCTCAAGGTGAAATTTTCCGCATTCCCCACCATAACTTTTCATTAATATGCTAACTTTAAATTCCATCTCTTCCTTTGCTTTTCACCTAACTTCCACCTAGGTCAGTTCTCTCTGATATACTCTGTCTCAATATGTTACATTTTGCTTTATAGTATTTATCCCAATAGCAATGAAATAAATTCGGTAGGATTATTTGTTGTATATATATCTCCCTCAAAGGTTGCTTGTTTTGATAACTTCTCTACACCGGGAGTCTGGCGTAATGTCTAGCACAAAGGAAGTACTTGAGAAACAATTGCTAAGGTTCAAATATCTCTAATAAAATGGCTAATTTCCCTGGTATAATAAATCCTGTTAGCCTCTTTCTTATCCCTTTTACTTTTCAAATTGATATAGTGGCCATAGATAAAAGAAGAATGAATATGGTGTTACCTGTCATGCAATATGATTTAAATCGCTGACAGAAAAAGCTCTTTACATTTGAAAAATGCCCTGTTCCAAATATTCTCAATATGCATTACCCAACATATACACAAGGGCCATGTTTGATACTCAGCCTTTGCAAAGTATCTCGGCTTAATTAGCATCTACACCTGGTATGGCTTCAGGCAACTACTTAGAAAGCAGGAAGCAGAAACACAATTTCTGTCAATCAAAGTTATTCATATGGATCACTAAACATTAATCTTGAAAGCGTCCTCATGAAGTAATGCCTCAATATAAAAAAAGGCAAAATCTGCTTCTGAAATAAACAACAACAAAATACAATGAAAGTTTATGTAGAGATCTAAAAAGGATCACTGGCTTACAAAAACAAGTTTATTTACACGTATCAAGTAATGCAAAGAAAATTGTGTCCCCTCTGAATATAAAATGAATGAAAAAAAGTATAAAACATATTTTTAATGTATTTCCCATTCAAATATATCATATAGTTCCTCGTTCTGTAGTACACATTCTCATTCACACCAAGACTTACTCATGTGTAAAATCTGAAAGGATAATCCTATAGTTTACCACTGTCATTTCAGGCTTTGATGTAGAAGCAAAAAGAGGAGGTTAAAAATATTCAATTCCAATTCTCTTGCTTTCTCATTTCCTCTTTTTCTTCTTCTTTACCTTATCCGCAATAGAAAAGGTAAATAGAGCAAACTGGGTTGGTGGGATGAGCAATGGAAAGAAGAAAGAGAAAAGGAGGCAGAGAAAAAGAGTACAGAATAGCTATAGAAGGTATTTGGAAACCATGCCCATCTTTTCAGCAGGAATGAAATCAAGCTAAATAAAAGCCAAAAACACTGAAACACTATTCTTCCTTGTTCCATACTACCTAGACATTCCCACACAGGGAAAGCTAAGTCAAGAACAGTAAATACTGAAATCATGTCAAAAAGGGTTAAACATCGTTTCTTATGAACACTTCCTTTAATCTCTCTTCATACTATCCATATGGTCCTTTGTTCTAGCTGGCTTCTAGTGAAACAAAAGATTCATGAGCAATAAGTCAGTATGCTTTATGAGGTAGAGTATCTCCAAAACAACACAAGTGCAAAAGTATCTGTTACATTGAGCTGAATGAGAGGATAAATGAAGGGAGCATTGTGTGAAGATCTGCTCATGCACATCAAGTAAACAGTATTTCTGATGAGTGGGGTGTTCTCAGGCCCCACTCACTATAGATGTTGAAGAATCTAGTAATCTGTAAGCACAACTAGGTAAACATGATATACAGAAATACTGAAAAGAAAGGTAATAGAATGTTTATTACTGGGTGCTTAAACTAATAGATGCATTTTTAAAATATTCTTCTGAATTTTCAAATTATTCATAATCAGAATACCTTATTTTTAAAATGGAAAATTATTATTTTAATAAAAATAATTATGGCCTATCACCACAAAAATTTATGCATACTAGGTCACTTTTAGTAGAACAGACCTCACACAGGTGGTCCATGTTCAGAAACTGCGAAAGCTCTGCCCTGTGTATGTGCAGCCTCTGGGATTGCTTCCACTTTGCTGTGCTTTACCAGGTTATAAACATTGCTTACAGTGTCAAACCTCCTGTTACACTGAACTACATTAGAAATTCTTAAGGGGTTTCAAATCTCAAATGTGCCATATTTAACTAAAGCCTATTTAAATAATCTTTCTCATGTGTAATCTTAACTTTTTTACAAAGGAAATAATGTACCAAAGCACATAGTAAATATTACTTCCTATATAATAAAAAGGTAATGTGCAAATTGACCCTCATGCCCTCACAAGATGGCTGCCTATGACCAGGCCAGCAGGGGGGTTAGTGAGGGACGACCAAACAACTGAACAGCAGTGAGGGGTGACCAAGCCAGTGGGGGGGGCAGTTAGGAGTGACCAGGTTGGCAGGAAGGGGACAGTTGGGGGTGACCTGGCCAGCAGTGGGTGGGGGCAGTTAGGGGCAATTAGGCCAGCATGCAGAGGCAGTGAGATGCGATCAGGCCAGCAAGGTGGGGGGGCAGTTAGGGGAGACCAGGTAGGCAGGCAGGTGAGCGATTAGGAGCCAGCGGTCCAGGATTGTGAGAGGGATGTCCAACTTCTGGTTTAGGCCCAATCCAGAGCCTAAACCAGAAGTTGGACATCCCCCAAGGGGTCCCGGATTGGAGAGGGTGCAGGCTGGGCTGAGGGGACCCGCCCCATGCACGAATTTCGTACACCGGGCCTTTAGTATTTATATTTGTTTAAAAATTAAAAATATATAGAATAAAGCAATTCATGTAAAGTCTATTAAAAAAAAGAGAAAGAATTCGTGGACTTGGACAACAGTGTGGTGATTGCAAGGGGGAGGGGTGTGGGAGGAGGCAGAAGAAAGAATGGAGGGATAAATGGTGATGAGGAAAAATATGAAAAAAATCTGTTATTTATTCTAAGTATTTACTCACTCCACAGTGACAAATAAATATAGCTTTGAGTTTTTCAGATTAAAATTATTTAACAAATATTTATTATCTGCCAGAATTCTATTAAATAAACAAAAAGCCTCATTCTTCTTTAATATTAATGGATATGAACAGAGTGCACATAACTATTCTAAACTATTGTAAATGCTAATATGCTGTTTATTTAGAAAATTCCAGAAAGTTATTTAAATATTTGTGTTGAATAAAATATCAAACATAGTTTTAATTAAGAATTAGCAAACATTGGTTTCTCCTTCTTTATCGTACTTCACAATCATCACTTATAAACTATCCCATAGGATAGTCTTCAATAAGCTAGAATTTAGTGATCAGTTTGGCATTAAATAGAAATCTTGAGATAAAGAATCGTCTAAATTTAGTTTCAAAGACAATACAAAACTGAGTATAATTATCATTAGTATTTAAGCAATTGGTATGACCTTGCCTTACATACTGTGAATAATCTCACACATTACATAGAGTTTGTGGATAAGGAAATCTACATACTTTTATTTTAACACAAAGCAAAATAAAAATTGATGCTTGACATCTTGAGACTAGACTACACCTTCAATCTTCATGTTTAATTTGGATTTAAGGAAAGTCAGTGGAGAGAGAACAGGGTAGAAAAGGTACTGGTCTGGTGGCAGGAATAATAACATTTATTTGATTTGTCAATTTATTCCTCCATTTTAAAATATTTTTGAAGAATCTAGTATGTGTTAGGGACTGAGGGTGTAAAGATAAGCAGGACAGCCAGGGTCCAGTACTAGCACAATTAAAAATTTTCTACCTAGAAGATACATAGATTAAAAGCACTAGTTCCTTACCCAAATTCCTTTTACTACAAATTGGACATTGCCACTTAAAGGTAGGACACCTTGCTTGATGGGTGTGGCTCAGTGGTTCAGCTTCAACCTGTGAACCAGAAGGTCACACTTTGATTCTGGTCAGGGCACATGCCTAGTTGATCTCTCTCTCTCTCTCTCTCTCTCTCTCTCTCTCTCTAAGTCAATAAAAATATATTTTTTAAAAGTAAATGTACCCTAACCGGTTTGGCCGGTTTGGCTCAGTGGATAGAGCATTAGCCTGAGGACTGAAGGGTCCAGAGTTCGATTCCGGTCAAGGGCATGTACCTTGGTTGTTGGCACATCCCCAGTAAGGGGTGTGCAGGAGGCAGCTGATCGATGTTTCTCTCTCATTGATGTTTCTAACTCTCTATCCCTCTCCCTTCCTCTCTGTAAAAAAATCAATAAAATATATTTTTAAGAAAAGTAAATGGGGGCCTCCAACAAGCAAGTACTGGTGAGGATGTGGAGAAAATGGAACCCTAATACACTGCTGGTGGAAATGCAGACTGGTGCAGCCACTGTGGAAATCAGTGTGGAGTTTCCTCAAAAAAATTAAAAATGGAACTGCCATTTGACCCAGTGATCCCACTTCTAGGAATATATTCTAAGAAACCAGAAACACCAATCAGAAAGAATATATGTACCCCTATGTTCATAGCAGCAATATTTACAATTGCTAATATTTGGAAACAGCCCAACTGCCCATCAGTAGACAAGTGGATAAAAAAGCTATGGTACATTTACACCATGGAATACTATGCAGCAGTGAAAAAGAAGGATCTCTTACCCTTTGAGACAGCATGGAAGGACCTGGAGAGTATTATGCTAAGTGAAATAAGCCAGTCATAGAAAGACAAGTATCACATGATCTCACTCTTATGTGGAATCTAATAAATAAAATAAACTGATGAACAAAGTAGATCCAAAGACATAGAAGCATGGAACAGACTGTGGAATCTCAGAGGGAAGGTGGGGGAGGGTTGGTGGAAAGAGATCAATCAAAGAACTTGTATGCATATATTCATAACCCATGGACACAGACAGTGTGGTAAAGGCCTGGGGCACAGGGCAGGGGCAGGCTAGATGGGGTCAACGTAATACTTTCAACAATGGGGATATATGTAATACTTTCAACAATGAAGATTTTTTTAAAAATTTAGTAAATTGAAAAAAAGAAAATGGAACCTCAGTCCTACAAGCACAAGAAATGTCTGATATCTGCCAACAACCATGTGAGCTGAGCTCCAGAAGGAATGCACTGGCCAACATCATGAGCACAACCTTGTAAGACTAAGACCCTGGGCCAAGGACCCAGTTAAGCCATATCTAGACTCCTAATCCAAAGAAACTGTGACTTCGATAATGATTATATGCTATTTTATAAGCCACTGATTTTGTGGTGATTTGTTATTCAGCAAAAGAAAATTAATACAACTCCTTACTTTTGTCTCTATTTTTCCTGAACTACTCCCCTTATATCACTTCGATCTGGACACTCAGGCCTTCTTTCTGGTCCTCACTGTGGGGATTTTGCACATGCAGATCCCTCTGCCTGGAACACTTTCCCTGCTCTTCCTGAGGTTCTCTCTATCTCAGTCTACTCCTTTCTATCAGCTTGTTTGACTTCCCTGTCTCAAATTGATGCTTTCTTATCCCATTATGGTTTAGAAATAAATGTGTTTCTTAATGTCTTATAACTTACTTATTTACTAATATACTTAACTTCTAGATCCTCCACTAGAATATAAGAATGTTGAAAGAAAGCATATGTGTTATACACACTGTTGTATATCCAGCACCTGGACTGGCATATAGTGAGTTCTCAATCATATGTGCTAATTGGATGAGTAACAGAAGAGGTAAGATTATGCAGAGTCTTATCGATGATGGCAATAAGTTTGCATTTAAGCTGGGGTGGACATGGTTCAACATCTTAAAATATCTACTCTGGTATTCTGAGGAGTTGATAAGTGGTGACACATTTAAAATTTATTAATTTAGAGTTAGAATCATAAGATGATTATGGGTTAAAATGGAGAATGAAGGAATAAGAAGACTTTATATATGAATGTGGGTAAGTAGATTGGTAGGTAGGTAGGTAGGTAGGTAGGTAGGTAGGTGGTGGAGGATGCTGGGAAATGGCAGAGATGAATGGTGGAAAATACCGTTCACTGACAGTGTTGACTGTTTTTGAAGGAGAAAATGGGAGGAATTAGTAAAATAATCTTCCAGGTCAACTTAGGTCTCTGGATAGTTAAGGGGACCATTCACTAAAATTCAGAGTACAGAAAGGATTAATCACTGTCTTTCTATTTTGTACAAAGATATTTATGTATATATTCTTTCAACTATTACATGAGTTGTTAGTTATAATTGTTAGCACCTAGAATAGTGCTTTGTAACAATAGATATAAAATAAGTGCTCCTTAATTTGATTTTTGAATTAAGTTTAGGTTTGATTTACCTTTAAAATTTTTATAAACTGCATTATTGAAATTAACTAATTTATGAGAATTGGAAAAAGTGGTTGGCAGGAAAGAGAATTCAGGAAGAAAATAAGTCAAAATGACAAGTTTGGTCCAATGCCAGATTGTCTTTGATTGCAATGATAATATTTTTAGAATGTCTCTTGCATCCCTCACTGTCTCATTTTTTAACTTGACTCCATTGTTTGACGCTGATGTCTCCACATTTTTCTAATTTTATTAAAATTAGGGAAATATAAGCACTACAAATAAAACTAGGATTTATGATTGAGATTGAAAGTGAAATGTTTAATAAATTATCTTGTGGATAGACATCTTCTCACAATGCAATTGAAGCAGAGCCAAAATAGATGTGGTACAGTTTTGAACCCTCTTTCAGGGACATGATGATCCAACTAAAATAGCCCTCTGATAATTATCAGTTCATAGTCAATAAAACCAATTGCAATACAGTGCTACCCTATAATATATATCCTAAATGTATATATGTATGTATGTGTTAATGTGTGTATATGTATATATAGTATGTATATATGCATATATATACTTATGCATATGTGTATATATGATACATATCATATATATGTATCTATATCTCACAGAGGATACATAGATAGATGATTGATGGTTGATGATAGATGATAGATAGATAGATGATAGATAGATAGATAGATAGATAGATAGATACCCTACAATATGCATAGACTTCTGTTGGTGAGATTTATGTGGATTATCAAAGTGTTTGAACTCTATCCTAGAGGCAATGCAGTAATCATAAAGTTTATATGAAAGGGACTAACATAATCAAAATTATTTTCAATAACTGGAAATAGAGTGCAGAATATTTTAGAGCATCTTATTAGTCAACTATTCTGCCAACACAACACCCAGTGATGTGCAATGATCAATTTTGAGATACAGTTTTAGTAAATATTTCATTTTAATTTATTACAGCAGTCAGTGTTGTTCCCATGCTAATCTTTCCAGCCTTACATTAAGATGTTCTTGCATAGAATGGCAAATGAAGGTCTAGGCATTGCACATGAAACTTGCAGGTGAAGAAAGAATGGAGCTGAGAAATTTGGGAGAGATTGCATAGGTGGAATTGACAGAAATTGATGAGAAAAAAAGTTTGAGGAAGGAGCTATTAAGGGTGACAACAGAATTTCCAGATTGGGAGAATGGGTAATTAGTGAACTCATTAGTTGAGATAGGGAGTAAGTGATATTACATTTGGGGGATGGGATGGAGAAATGAGTTCAAATTCAGTCATGATGGATTGTCAAGATTTTACTGCTAGCATACCAACACTATCTCACTTGAAATATTTTCACTACTTAGTGCCTAAGAATAGCAGTGTATAAAGGTTAATATATATATACTGAAGCTTCTTGTAAAAAAATCAAGATAAGCAAAGAATCATATGTATTTCAATCTATTCAACTATTTATTATGCAAATTTCAATGGATCAAAAAGCTACATCACTTAAATAATTTATAATGCATAGATCTTACCCTCAATATAATAGACCCACTGGAACATTTCAGTCCAATAAAATCAGTGCAGTACAGACATTGTCTAATAATCCATAGCTATTATCAGACTATGATTAGCCTCCGGCTGAGCCCACAAAGTCAAGAATTGCAAATATAAAAAATAAATAAATAAACCTGAGAAAAACAAATCCCAAATATCTTGCCTCAATTATAAAAGATTTCAGACAAAAAGAGAGGCATAATAATTTTCTTGAATATCTCCCACAGTCCATAGGCATATAGATGAAACTCTTAAGGTACCTATTAGATTTATTTCTGAATTATCTAGAAAATTGATTATTCTCATATTTATGCTGCCTGTGTGAAATGCAGGTTATTAAAGTATTTTTGTGTGTATGTCTAAACTATAGCACATGTTCCTGCATCCTGGCTACTGTCAAACACACCTCTATGATTCTGTAGCTATATATGACAGCTAATGCTGAAGCAGAAAGCTTTCCTTTTCTTGGCCCAAAGGGTAAAATAATTCAGTGCTGATGATCAATATGTTGCAAGAAATATTGTTTTAAAGCTTGCTCAACATAATGTATTGTTTTTGGTACAATCATACTTGGTTCATATAAATCAGTTTGAAAATTTCATTTTTGTGTGCATTAAAATGTGTCTAAAAATTTGAAATGTAATGGCATATTATTTCCAACTTTCTGTTTACTATTTCAATATAGCAGGCAAGAAAACCATGAAAATAGACAAACCAAACTGAAATTAAGAGTTGACTAAATTCTTCCTTTCTATGGAAATAAATGCTTTATTATTTTCAGATGAACTATTTTTCTCTGAAATGATATTATGTGAATTTTTATGACATTTTATGTGAAGGGATCTCCATTTTATACCTTCCACTATAAGAAGCCGAAAATGAATGAAACATTACAGATACAGTGAAGTTTACCTCAAGGTCACTTTCGCAGGATAGAGCTTACTGCTGAGAGCTGATCCGTTACTCATAACAGTTCTGTGCTGGGGTTCACTTGATACTCTAATGGTGATGCATCTACCTTGTTTTATGTTCAGGAATGATACTCATACAGACTGAAAATCCACTAACAAAACCCACCTGAAGAAATGATTACCTCCCATAATAATGTATGGCCATGCCATGAATAGTATTTTGAAAGGTTTAAATGGATCCCTGGAACCCTGTCCTGTAAATAGCCAGACTGCCACTCATTTACTGAGGAAAGTAGGTAAAAGTCAAACTTTGACAAGATGAACAAAAACAGCCAATTTCTTTTAGAAGTTAAATGTATTTGTCCTTGAACTGCAACTGGTTCATAAATATTTCCTTTGACAGGTATGTTTTATTCTCACATATTTGTTTGTGGTTAATAGTGTAAAACGTTCACTCTTAAATGTCAAATTATCATTTTTATTCATACTTTTTGACAATTGCTACTCTATAAGTATATTATTTAGATTTATTTGCAGAGTATAGCAAAACTGTATAGCTTCTATTGCATTAAAAGTTTTCCACAAAGCCATGTTTCCTTAAATCATTTTTTCCCTCAGTATGAGGTACTGCATTATAACATGCTGCTAGAAGATTATTATGAAATGTCAAACATCTACTAGGGTCCATATTGATTTTCATAATAATATATATTGTTGAACACCTACAGGGAGTGTTGCACTGTACTGTATGCTATAGCAGTATATAGAGTGTAGAGAAGACAAGTTCCTGACCTTGAGGAGCCTGTCACCAATGCTGCCTGGATGAAAGCATATTTCTATAAATTAATTATAAATATGATATAAATGAATCAAAGTAGTGGTTATTACAGTGAAAAATACTATTATAATACTATGTTCTCTACTACCTGAATGTAAAAAAAAGGATCATGCATCTTTATTTTTATAAAATTAGTCATGATATAGACTTTATTTTTCTATGTTAAAATAAATGTAGATCATTGTCCAGTAACATGTCTGTTGGGAAACTCAGGCAACTCTCTATACAAATAAATGGAGAATTTTAGTGAAAAATTCAGCTTACCAAAAGTAACACTGGTAAGGCTGGGAGGATTAAACAGATATATATTCATAGAAGAAATAGAATTTGAGGGAACTTTATTTGTGAAAAAGAGTATCAGATACTAATGATTTCACCAAATAATATTACCATATATTTAAAAACATTTATAATGTAAATGATCAAAAACATTTAAATTTATTTTATTAAGAAAAATAATATTGGTTTATAACTTGATCAAGATAGTGAACAGCAAGGTGAATCACACACTGATATTACTTATATGTATCACAAAATTTTTAAATGAAATATTAGTAAGTAGATCCCAATATACCATATCTGTTAGACTGAATGTTGCACTCCCCAAAAATTCATATGTTGAACCTCTAATCACCAATGTGATATCATTTGGATATGGGGCCTTTATGGAAATAATTAAGGTTAAATGAGGTCATAAGGATGGGCCCCTGATCTAATAGTATTAGTGTTCTTATAAGAAGAGACACGAGAGAGGGACCTCTGTGTGTCCAGTAGAATTCTCTATAAAGAGAGAACAACCTGTCTTAGAGATAGCTCACTTAAGAAAATGTGAACCCATAAATACAGCCTATGGCTTTCTCTAGCAGTGTTTATTTAATGTTTTATATCACCAATGGCAACCTCATCTTTTGAATCCACTACCTTTGAACATTGGTATCATTATTTTTTCATTCCTTACATATAATGCATTATTAAGTTTAACAATGCCATCTTTCCACATTTACTGTGATAGGTTCTAACTCCAACCTGCCCCACCTCCACAGCACCTTGCTTGACTGATCTCTGGGTCAATTGCAGAACTACTTCTCAGTAATTTTGATTCTAAAACTACCCAATGAAAGTTTCAGTACTGTGTGTATTACCAAGCCCTTAATCTTTTGCTGTTATAGCAAACTAGAGGCCCGGTGCACAAAATTCGTGCATGCGGGGGGGCGGGGGGGGGTCCACCCGACCTGCACCCTCTCACAATCTGAGACCCCTCAGGGGATGTCCGACTGCCGGTTTAGGCCTTGTGGGATTGGGCCTAAACTGACAGTCAGACATCACTCTAGCAATCCGGGACCACTGACTCCTACACACTTACCTACCTGCCTGCCTCATCACCCCTAACCACTTGCCTGCCTGCCTAATTGCCCCTAGCAACCTCTGCCTGCCTGCTTGATCACCCCTAACCACTCTGCCTGCCTGCCTAATTTCCCCTAACCACTTGTCTGCCTGCCTCATCACCCCTAACCACCTCTGCCTCGGCCCCCACCGCTGCAGCTTCACCTGGAAGGATGTCTGGAATGATGTCTGGAAGGTCGTTCAGCTGTCTGGTCTAATTAGCATATTACACTTTTATTATTATAGATAGTTCAACTATATATGATACATTGCACAACTTTGCCTTTGTTACATTAATTGATTTAATTTAAGGCCTTATTTAGTAACTTGTCCTGATGAAGGTTGTGGCCATTTTTTTTTAAATTGATGACCAATTCCTTGTAAATATTCAGAAAAAAGTCCTACATAAATTATTTCATCCATTCATTTAGTCATTTATTTATTCAACAAATACCTTTTTGACTACCAGCCATGTGCCAGTCAGTGTTCTAAACACTGTGGTAGAAAAATAAAGTTTGTGTCTTCATAGAGCTTACATTCTAGTGAAGGGAGACAGAAAATAAACAAAAATAATTAAACAAGGCAATTTTGACTCCTGTTGCAGTGAAGTAAATAGCACAGGGTAATTCAATGGAGAAAGACTGAGTCAAAGGGATTACTTTAGATTTAATGATCCAATAAGACCTTATTGAGAGGGCAGTAATGAGCTTAGAACTGATAATTAGAAATCAAACATGTGACACAGAATTGCAAATGCAAAGTTCTGAAAGTGGGAGAAATTTTGGTTTAAAACAAAACAGAATAATGTCATATACATAAGCAAGATCTGATTATAATGTTTCCTTTGATTTCCTGTGTTGTGAATTTCGGTAGCCAGCAAGGGTTCGATATGTATATTTGGTTCAGATAACACTGTGTAGGTAAAGTTTTGGACCTAAGGAGCCCTACAAAAGAATCATGAGGGAATTCACTTAAGGAGGATGTATGAATATTGTGCAAAATGTAAAAAATATGTTATAGACAGGAACAGACTCCTAGTTTTGCCCCAATGAGCATTCTTGTATCCAATTAAGTCACCTGACTGCTTTTGTCATTATGTAATCAGTCGGCACACATTTCAAGGAGCAGAAGAAACATTCCCAAATTACTACACACTTTCAGTAGAAATTAGTGCTTATTTTAAACTGAAGCTTAGTGCTAGAAAAGGCTCACTTAATCTCTATCAGAGAAAATTAAGGGAGACAGTGTTTACAAAAGTAAAAGAAAGTGGAGAGCTGGTTTTAGCAATGGAATTCAGTTAACATAAAGATCCAATCTAGGTAATTTATATAAAAGGCCCAATTTCCTAAATTGTATGTTTAATTGTCAATTCTTCACTGTCTTTGCAGATGCAATAATCAATCTATAGTCATTAACACTGAAAATCTTCTATTGTTGTTTTTTCATATTTTTAAACAGTTCATGGATTTTAAAAGTTTGATGGGCTTGGGGGGGGGTGCGTTCAGGATGAAGGATATCAATGGGGGAAACCGGGATATCTATAATACTTTGAAAAAGAAAGCAGAATATCTACAATACTTTTTAAAAGCTTAATAGAAATATAGGATTTATATATGTGTGTGTGTGTGTATATATATATATACATATATATATATATATATATATACACACACACACATATATATGCATAATATGCTAATTAACGGGACAGTGGAATGACCAGTCGCTATGACACACATTGACCACCAGAGGGCAGACGCTCAACGCAGGAGCTGCCCCCAGCCCACAGGCCCTGATTGCCAAATCAGGGCCTGCTGGCCAACCTCTCTGTCCCTACCCCCAGTGGGCAGGCTCCGATTGCCTGATGGGAACTGGGAACCGAGGGTGGGTGGTGGTGGAGCCGGCGGTGCCAGGCCAAGGCAGGTGTGAATTAGTGAGGCCCCCAATCACCCCACTTCAGTCGCCCCACACACAGAGGACGACCGGTGTTGGTGGTGGGGGATGGGGCCAGCTGCCAGCAGCTGGGGAAGATGGCCCTGATCACAGGCCAGGCCTAGGGACTCTACCCATGCATGAATTTCATGCACCGGGCCTCTAATTAAATATATATATTCAAATACAATGTTTATAAATATCTAAATGACAAGCTGTATTTTCAGATTTGATATCCACAGCTGAAGGCCTATACTTATAATTTCAGTGTCTTAATGACATAAAATAATGGTATAATGATTGAGAAGTTAGAATCAAATACAAACTGCTAGTTATTCCCATAATAGAGAGAAGCTTCTATTAGCATCATAAAATGACATTACAGGCTGAATGTAATGTCATTACGCTTATGTCATGTTTTGAAACTTTCCTAAAAAAATGCTTTTAAACCTACTAGGATGAGATTTATTTCATATTAATGATTGGGTTTTCTTTTCTTCCATTTGATCCACAGGTCATAAAATTGCTGAATGATTTTCTCTTTGGAATTTTTAGGGACATTAGAGCATATTGAGAATTTAAAAATAGAACAGTACAAGGAACCTCTTCTCCAGTTTCCACAATAAACAATGAATGGCAAAACTTGTCCCATGTATATTCACACACACACACACACACACACACACACACACACATATATCCTTTCCACCCTCCCCTGGGTTCCTTGGAAATAAATCTCAGGAATTATATAATTTCATCTATAAATGTATCCTTTTTCTGAAATTCCTGAAGGATACCACAGAGGGGCCACTGCAAGAGGTTGCAGGAATTTGTTTCCTTAGTGAACGAGGCTGGATAAGACTTCATTAAGACTCATTATGTTACCAGACAAATGCGTGGATGGAGTTCTTGGGGAGCTGCTGGAATAAGCATTTCTGGAGGCCCCCACAGGAGGAAGAGATGTGCTAGAAAGCTTTATTTTCATGGAATTACATTGGTGGGTTTCTAAAGTCCCATTTCCCTTAATCATTCCTGGAAGATGTGCAGCTGGGGATTCAGCAGAGCTAAAAGCAAGGCCAGTGTGCAGAGTTTCCATCCCACGGTGGACTTGTGTCTGGTTTAGCATTAGGCTAGTTACAGTCCATTAGCCCACTGTGTGGGGTCCACATGGCCGCGAGCCAGGTGGATGAATGCAGGAGCATGAGAGTCCCACAAGCCAGGAGCCAAGCACAACAGTCAAGATGCAAGAGAGCAAACTCCTTTGTTTAGGAGTTTATGTATCTCCAAATCTTCCTGTGCTTGCAGTGGCCATGCCTATTCTGGCCAAAGACATGTTCCCAGGTGTGATTGACAAGCAAGTGCCTTTTCTATGCCACCCAGACTTTACTGGGCATAAGTTACACTGTAGCTTCCTGGCAAAGCTGCACAAATGACTATAACATCTGGACTCCTCTTTGCTCCTTTCCAGTTATTAATAACTGGATTTATTACAATGGTATCAATTGGACTCACAAATCCAATTTCCTTAAATATTAGTCCAAAATTTCTCCTGGGTCATCCTGGTCCCTTAGCCCTTTAGGAGTAAAAATATTTCTCAATTATAAGTCACAGCTAGCCCTAGCATCCCAACAGGATGAGAGAAAAGAGAGAGAATTGTGACCCAACAGTCTTCCATAATTCACAAGAATTTGCCCCTTTAATGCAGTTTAGCTTTATAATTTCTGCATTTCCCCAAAGCTCCAGTATCCTAACCCGATACTATGAATCTAGAATTATGAGAGGAGGATTAGATATCTTCCCCTCTGCCACTGGTTATTGAGTGATGGGAATATTCTTGTTTTACTTCTCAGTCCTGTCATTTCTCCGGGGTCATTTTGAATTTGTCTCCATTATGTTTTTTGATTCAAGTTAAGAGCATTCACCCTGCAGAAATTTCAGTTGGCAATAGGGGAACTGGGATGTGGGGGAAAAGATAAAAGTGAAGAGCCAACATCAGCTTACCAATCCATCATCACACACGTGCTCATTTGAATTTTTAATCACCACTAAAAATGTAAAGGAAGGAATTCACATTATGACCTACAGAATGTAGTCAGTCTTATTTATCATTAATAAGAAATTTATAAATCAAAAACTTATTTACTGAAATAATATTGTCTATTGTTAGGTGCAGGTACATCTATATACAGTTAATTGTCCTCTTGGTAGTTACAAAATAGTCACAGGGATGTAAAGTACAGCATAGGGAATATAGTCAATAAATGTGCCAGATGGGTACTTGAATTATTGGGGGGATCAATTCATAAATTATATTATTATCTAACCACTGTGCTGTAAACCTGAAACTAATGCAAACTAATATTGAATGTCAATTGTAATTGAAATATAAAAATTTAGAAAAATAAAATAAATTGTCCTTTTTTAATCTTGTATTCTCCACAGGCTATAAAACATGTCCACCCAAATGGGACATAACTCTCCCAATGCAGTTCATATTAACCTTCAGTGGCCCTCTTAGCTACAATCCCTGGACCTTTTCTTTTCTTTTTTTTTTTCTTTCTGTTGTTTCAGATTAGTTCTTTGACATAAGCCAAATCTATTTGATGTTGATTCTATCACAGGAAGAACATATAAGTACCTTTCTTGAATTTGTTATCTGCCATAGTCTAGTAGTTTATAAGCATTCATACAGAGCTTATCTCATTTTAGCATCTCAATTAGCCCAATCAGGAAGGCAATGTGATATATTTTTTATAAAAAAATAAAAAGTTCCAGGAAGCATATTAGGATGTATGTCCTCAAGAACCTGGAAACATAAGAAACAATGCCACTCTTAAAAAAAATAATAAAATCACCATATAATGGGTAAAAGGAGAGAACTGCACTGATTTAAGAGCCAGTTCCTGGTGTGTCATGGCAGGCTGGTCCCGGCCTGAAGGCACCCACATAAGGAATAAGAACTGCTTTACTCAGGGGACCTATGATGTGCGTGAGACTGAGACAGGCCAATGAGGAAAGCATGGTCTATGTCCTGCACTGGCCAAGGAGACAGTGCTTTCTCAGAACCATCTGGTCCACCTGGATCAGAAATAGCATGTCTAAGCCTGGGAGCAAACTGAACCTTCGTAGGTTATATGATTTACCTCAGACATACTGATATCAATCACCAGAGCGTAATTAAGAATCTGGATCTGAATCGCTTTATCCCCGCGCCTCTTTATCTAAATAGGTGTTCTCCCTTGTGGTCCCCAGAGCAGCAGCCTCTGCATCACATGGGAACTGGTTAGAGAAGCAGATTCTTGTCTCTATTCCAGATCTACTGAATTGGAAACTCACAGTGGGGTCCAGAAATGTGTGTTTTAACAAGTCTTCTCTCCAGGGGGTTCTGACACACTTCACATTTGAGAACCACTATTGTAGGACACAGCACAATGTCGGCACGAAGGAGATATTCAAGGTGATGCACTTCTCACAATCTTCAGGATGTTGAGATAGGGATAAAAACTGAAAAACAGGGTGGGACAATTATTTATTGTTGTATTATTTTCCAAACTAATGTTTCTATGGAAAATAATACAACAATCCTATATAATAAAAGCCTAATATGCAAATTGTACCCTCAACCAGGAGTTTGACCAGGGGGCAGGGCCAGCTGGCCAATCGCAGGAAGGGAGGCCCTGGCCAGTGGTGATGGCAAGCAACCAGGGAAGGGAGGTCCGGCCAGCAGCCAGCAGCCACTAGGGACCCTACCCCAGCACGAATTTCATGCACTGGGTCTCTCTAGTCTTATATAATAAAAGCCTACTATGCAAATTGTCCCCTTGACTGGGAGTTTGACCAAGAGTTTGACTAGGGGGTGGGGCTGGTGGCAGCGGCAGCAGGTGGTAGAGGGAAGGGAGCCCCCCGCTCCCCGGGCAGGCAGCCAGCAGCTGCTAGGGACCCTATCCATGCATAAATTTCATGCACTGAGCCTCTAGTAAATAATAATACAAGAATAAACTCTTTTGCCTACTCACAACTGTAAACCTACCTTTGCCCCATACTGAATCTGTTAAACATCCTTTTCTGGGTTTGGTGTAGTATAAAGAGAAAACCTGCCAGGTTGGTGTGGCTCAGTAGTTGAGTATCGACCTATGAACCAGTAGGTAACAGTTTGATTCAGGTCAAGGGCCCATGCCCGGGTTGTGGGCCCAATCCCCAGTAGGGGGCATGCAGGAGGCAGCCAATCAATGATTCTCATCATTGATGTTTCTATCTCTCTCTCCCTTTCCCTTCCTCTCTGAAACAAATAAAATATATTTTTTTAACAAAAGAGAAGACTTAAAACAGGTTCAGCTTGCAGATTACTCTAGCATTAGATGTTGTATTTTAATTAAAATCCCACTGATAAGTAATCAAAGTACATCCTATGCTTCTGTTGAGGGGATGAAGTTTCACTGTTGATAAATTGCTATGTGAGTAATCCATTGCTGATAATTAAAAGTTAAGTGTAATTAAGAAAACAGCGATGAGAATTGTTAATACATGTCTATTAAAGCATTGCATTCGATTTAAATATTGCTTGAAAAAACTTTTTCTAATTAATTGAATATGTGCCTAATAATTCTTGATGCTACTGTTTCAAAATACAATTATGCAATAATGTTACATCTGTATGGATTTATATTGTTCCCCATAAATTTTCTCCTGCAAAATGCAAAACAACCTCAGTAAGCAGCTCAAGGTGATGAAACGACTGTCCCAAAGTTACATAGCTGATAGGTGAAAGAGCTTGTGCAAACCAACATACACATGAATAATTTAGAGTTTTCCTCCAAAATTCAATATCATACAGATACTACAGATGCTTTAAAAAAACATACCAATTCTCTGAGGTTTAACTGTTGTCCAGGGATCTGACTTTTCTGAACCAGTTGCTATAATTGTGTGTGGGTGCTTTGTGCTAAACCAATTCACAAAACACATTGTTCTGCAAGGATTCATTTTTAAATTTTTGCAAATTGGTTTCTGCTAGCACTTTCTTTCATGGGATTCCAAAGTTAGAGCTGCCTGGGAGGCAGTTGAGTTTTATTTAGTCACTTGAACTAACACGAATTCCAGATACTAAACACAGAATTAGAATATGCAGACACAATTACTAACTTTTCCATAATAACCTTGGCTAGGAATGGCCACTGCAAAGTTACCTCTTAATCAAATTTCTGCTCCACATCGCAGACAACAATGTCTTCCCACTAAATGTTAATTTTTACTTTCACTGGTATGTTCCCCTATCATCTCCTATTTCAGCAACACAAGTGTTGTGAAAATCATTGTTGTATTACTACTTAAGTGTTCTAAAATTTCTTGAATTATAGTCCAGAAAACCAACATTATGATATCGTTATGAGTCTGCAATTGAATGTTCCAGACCACTGCTTTAGAAGCCTATAACTACTACACAATCATTGTAAAATAACCAATAGCAATGCATGAGCTCAGGAAGTTTTACTTTATTTATTATTTTACTCTAATTTCAATAATATTCCTCATTTTAGTGAGCCTTTCAGCCTGTTGGAAGCCATTATAAAAAGAATACATTCCAGAGTGTGTGTGTGCGTGCATGCACACGCAAACACACACACATATACAGGGTGTCCCAAAAAATGAAATGTATACATACTTTGGCTGTCATTAATAATTCCAATGGGTTAAATCTGAAAGAAACATCAATTGAGCTATCAGCTGCATATATATATATATATATATATATATATATATATATATATATAT